>NW_012148930.1:1157403-1169240 GCF_000956105.1 Propithecus coquereli
TGTTGCCTTTCAAAAAATTTTCATTTAAGAGTTTTGTGTCTATCCTTCTAGTCTTTTTCCTATTCATATACAAATAGATATATTTCCTATTCAGATATACATACATATATTTTTTAACACAATGGTATGAATAATAATATATTCTCTTATTGCTTATTTCACTTTATATAGGCCACCTTGTCATGTAGCTGCATATAGATTTACATCAGTCTTTTTAATAACTACATTGCATGACATTGTATGGATTAAACCTTATTTAATTAATCAATCCACTATTGATGAACATTTACGGTGCTTCAATTTATAACTATTAAAAACAATGTTGTGACCAACATGAATTGTAATATGTATTTGTATTCTTAAGGAAGTTTTCCATAAGATAAATTCTTAAAGTAACCTTGCTAAAGCACAGAGTATACACATTTTGAATGTTGGTGGATATTTCCAAATTTGTCACCAGAAAGATTATACCAATCCTCATCACCACATATGTGTGTGGGAGTGTCTGCTCTCTGCTCTTCCTCCACGCTGCTCCCAATCAGACTCTCCCTGGAGCTCATTCTTGAGACAATGGATGCTGTTGAAACCTATTATATTGTTATGAGTTTGAAGAATGCAGTGTTTGAGACGTATTAATTTGGCATTATCATTAAAAGGATGGATGGAGATGAGTCAGTTTAGTTGCATGGAGACAAATGTACTTATCCAGGCTTCAGAATTTGAGGGTGGTAGCAGTAGGAGTGAAAAGAAGGATCAATGTTCCAAAGAAAATGAAATAGGCTTTGTTGGTGCTTGGATATGAGACCTGAATTTGGAGTCTCAGATATGTCATTATTACTAGCTTGGTGACCTTGGTCAATTTTTTCAATATTCATCTTCCTTATCTTGAAAAGGTTTACTGTAAAGATTAAATGAGGCAATTTATATATGACAGTGTTTTTTAAACTCTAAAGCCTGATGCAAATGTAAGGTAATCATAATAGTGTACGAGATGTGAAGGAGAGGAGGGAATTAACAATGATCCCAATATTTGAGCCAGGACATCCAGAGAATGAGGGGTCATTGGTAGGAAGAGACGATTAAATTAGACAGGGATGGGTTCTAATTTGATACTATTGTCTTTGAAGTAACTATAGAACTTCCACATTGAAATACCCTATTGTTAGTCAATACAACTGAATTAGAATTAATGAGATAAAGATTTGAAATGAAATCCTCTGAGAAGGGCTAGGGATTGGCTCTGTGGCCACACAGTCCCTCCAATCTTTGTGTGTAAGTAACTGACAGGTTGAACGTTCTTCACTTTATTCATTCTTCCAAAAAGGGCTGAAGTGTCCTGCGGTGACCTCATGTCAACTGGAATCTGGTTTGTTAGCATCTTTCCAAACACATTGTGCTTAGGATCATGGTTGGATGTTAAAGTTCAATATATAGACTTGGAAAGAAGACATCATCTGCTTTAGCCAGATTTCCCAACTGATCAGAGAATTATCCAAAAGATACTAGTTGATGTCACAGAATTAAAGTTACAGATAACTGAATTGCTTGTCTTTTAGTTGCTAGACCTTGGTAGGTAATAATGAAAAAGACACCATTCTTACCCTCAAGGAGCTTTGAGTCTGGTAGGAAGAGAACTGTCAACTAAGTTTAACAAAATGCAACTGTTATTCTGTTAAGACTGTGATTGGCACAGTGAGGAAAGGAGAGGTAAAGGAGGGAGTGATCAATGCTATATTTCTGGAATGGCAGGCAAATATTTCAGAAAACTCCAGATGGGTATAGCTCGAGTTGCATCTTGAAAGATGGTGTTTGTGGGTGTACAACAGGGCAGGACATTTAAGAAAGAAAGAGCTGGAAGACCAACTGCATGGATGTGGGAAGTATTTTGAAATACCAGAGGGGATGGCACCTGTAAGTAGATCATTCTGACTAGAGTTAAGGGAGAAGTGGGCGGGAGCAGGCTGCATTTGAAAGGGATCTTGGAGCTCGGTGGCACAACAGGTCAGTGTGCGGTATCTATACAAAAGGGGTCATGCTGGGCTCATGCCCTTGCTGGGATGGTGGTCTCCACCTCTGCCTTCCCCCAAATTCTACCATCCCTAATCTTGGTTTTTTACTTCATTTTAATAATATCCTCTCCTTTCATTCTGTACTGCAACCTTCCCTGACCCTGCCTCTACTCAATCCTAAACCTGAGATGATTTGGAGCCAAATTATGATTTGAGGAATTATGTTATTGGTTCATCTTGACCTTGCTATGGTAAGATGATAGCTGTTCCCAAGGTTGATTTTGATACACCGGACAAAGCAGAGTCTTCTGAGTTTGGGTATTAACAGATTTAAACGAAGCAGAAAAATTAAAATGTATTTTAACCCCTACGAAAGGAACAAATACGTGCCATGTCACCCAAGTATACCGAACGTGACTTATGTGGTACTGTAACCTAATGAAGCCCGAAGTCATTCGGAATACCTCATGCTCATGATAATTCAGATGGATCGCTTGTTTATGGCAGTGCTGAAAGAATAGGAGGCTCCCAGAGAAAAGAGAATCGTTTCAATCTGCAGCACATCCTGGTCAGACACTGGCTGCCAGTAGCTGCTCTGGTGACTAAACTTCAGGTCCCCTCCTACTCCCCCCACTTCCATCTAAGTGATTTGTTCTTTCTCATTATTTTTTTTCTTTTAACGTATTTATGCCTCCCTTTTCTTTGGTCTCAGTTATCTCACCAGGAGAGTAATTTGCTTTTTAACTTGTGAAAACCCAAGTTGGCCATGCCTTGTTCTTTCACCCCATGGGAATGTCACTTGCTGTTTATGCAAATTGCTGTGACATCGTGCCATCATAAAAACATGCATTCGAAGTTGGAATATAGTCTGATTTTCCATAAATATAGCCTTTCTTTTAATACATTTTTATTTAAATAAAACAAGAGCACATAGTATTTTAGCTTTAGACTATCAGAAAGTATGAAATATTTTCGGCTCCCTATTCACATAAGGTCTTTAAATATGGTAGTTTCTTCTGACCTAGGTTCTAGACCACCACGTCTGTGTTTTAATTGAATGCTGACATTTCCCCCAGGATACCTTCTTTGGGGGGTTGGGGGCAGGCTTGAGTGGCAGTAGCTTCTCTTCTCGTGTCCTGTATAGTTCTAGACTCAGCATGGGGGTGGCTGTACACATTCTGTGTGATCCAGGTAGGAAGTCTATGGCTCAGTCCACAGGCCCTTCCTCCTGCCGTCTGACACCCCACGCTACACTGCGCCTCTGCTTGTCCCTGATACCAGCACCTCCAGGTTGCTACTCACTTCACATCCACTCCATCCAGCTGTCTGTGCTGACTCTCCACAGGAGGTACACAACAGGTGTTTGCAGAATACTTGCCAGAGGCAATGGAGATGGCTGTTCTGTTAGAGGGTGTGTGCAGATGCACTTTAGATTTTAGGTTGTGAAGTCAGTTGTTCAAGTTCAAGGTACCACCAAAGTGCCAAAATATCTCCCTGCTTCACCTTCCTCAGGGGCTTTTCTGAAATGTCTTATCCTCAGTAAGAGCTTTCTGACCACTGCCTTTGCAATTGTCCTGTACTTTTTTATAACTTATTTCTAGATAAGAAATGTTTCATTTTTTACTTTTCTTTTGAGTACTTACCTGATAGACTGTATTATTAATTATCTGTTTATCTTTTAATTAATTTATTGTCAACTTTGGGCAAGGGCTTTTGTCTCTTCACTGCTCTGTTCCTTGGGTTCAGAGCTGTGTTTGACATATGGGTGGTAGGCGTTCAACAAATGAATAGAGGAAAAAATCTACCCTCTCTTCATTCTGTCTGTTTTCTCCCTTTCTCCCTAGACTAGCTGTTTCCATGTCTCCAATCCACACATAGAACCGGTTCTTCCACAGATCTCCAGTTTTCATGTTATAGTTCCAACTACACTCAGAGGCAATGCAGCTGTTTCTCAGTCTCAATCCCAACTTCCCAGGTAAGAAAATAAAATTGACACCACTTGTATCAGGTGTATGTATGTCCTGGTCCAATCCATGACCAAGGGATCAGGGACACAAAGAATTCACTTACATTTTTGCCAGGATCTACTTTTCTGGGAGGGGGAGGTAATCCTAAGAAAAGGATAACTGTGCATTGAGTGGGTGCCTGGTATCCACAGTAGTTCAACGGGGCTGACGAATACTTTCTAAATAATTTAAAATCTCCTAAATATCTTAAACGGAGTCATAAAAGGGTATCTTATTCATCTTTGTATCCTTAGCACCTAGCAAAGTTCCCAGGGGCAGTCCCAGTGGTTTGAATTGTCTTTGTGCATTATCTAATGGGTTTTGGTGTTTAGTACTGTTTTTGATGATAATGGGGGAAAATGGTAAAAAATGAAAACTGATTATTTGATAATGATGTAACGAAAGAGAAAGACAAATCAGCAAATTTATGGGTAAATAATTTTAAAGAGGTGGCAATACAGGGGGGTTTTAGGATTTGCCTTAGGAAAGAGCAATCTTATATCAAAATGTACAAATACACTTGGGGAACTAATGTTTCCATGCAAGGGCTTGACTGCAGGATAATAGCTTACAAGTTGTCCCTTGCTGTTTGGTAATGTTAATGGACGGGAAGTGAGTAATGATTTATAAAGTGATGCTGGAGCTGTAGTTAACAGGTCTCCCCGACCACAGTGCAACGTGCAGAAGGAAGCAGCAGTTGTAGTTCACAGAAGAGGGAGGGGCTTTTTTCCATTGTTCTTACCTCTTATATTGTTCAGTTTCTGAGCTCTGTCTCCCCTCTCTTTTATTCTGACAATACAGAGCCCAGGGATGACCTCTGAGGGAGCCTTTTAGCAGGTTGTCAGATAAAATACAGAATGCTCAGTTGAATCTGAGTTTCAGATAAATAGCAATAATTTTTAGTACAAGTATGTTCCAAATATTGCACAGGTAAAAATATACTAGGAAATTATTCATTGTTTATCTAAAATTCAAATTTAACTAGCTTTTTTTTTTTATTTCAAGATATTATGGGGGTACAGATGTTTAGGTTACATATGTTGCCCTTGCCCTCCCTCCCCAAACTAGGTGTCTTTTTATTTATCAACTCTGGCAACTCTACTTACAGCCCACATTGCCTCATAAGAGGTTATTAACTAACCAAGATGCAAAACTTCCTTTAGTTCATTCTTAGCAACCTGGAGGACAATGACAGATCTAATAAGGAATAGAGGCTTAAAACCAAGCTGAGCTAGAAAAAATTCTGTGTTTATTAAATACTCTGAGTTGATGTTTGAGAGTTTGAAAGAGTGACACTATTTATGTGCCAGCGTTGGGAATGTGTGGACTCTAAAAAACAATGTCATTCTACATTTAGAAGAGAAAATCTGGTACGTCACAGAATGAACCGGGCAGAAGGAACTAAAGATGTGCAGTTCAGTCTAATGCATTTTATAGAAAAGGGAAGTGAAATGACAGAGTCAAAATAGTCTTGGAGTCAGACTTGAAAAATTCACGTGATATCACTCACTACTTGGGGGAAATGACGGAATGACTTATCTGAGCTTTAGTTTTCTCCTTCTGGTAAAGTGGAGATGGACATATTTACCTTACAGAGCTCTAGTGGGGATTAAATGAGTCAGCGTAACCCGCTAGAACGGCGTTGCATGGTGTCCGTGCATGTTGCACCCCAGATCTGTCCCCAGCACACTGATCAGCTGCACGGCCTGATGGGTCTTCTCACATCACCCATCAGGGCCAAACTTGGTTGTTAGGAGACGAAAATGTGAGTCATCGTTGTCCTGTCTATCACAAAAGTAGGGTTTAGAGCAATTGACCTCTGCGGGATAAACTGTAAGCTTTCATATTGGCTCTGTTGGCCAGAAACTGCAGGGAAGAGGAAATAAACAGGGTATATCTAAAAAAACCCAAAATCCAGAAACAAAACAAAACAAACAGAAGACCCATCCACACCCCCCAGAGTGGCTCTTTCCCCAAGACTGGGAGAGGGTGTTTTCCTCTGGGAACCTGCCTAAGTAATCCAGCCATCTTTCGTGAAGCATGGACCTCCTTTGTTGATCCTTCCCCCAAACTTCAAAACTTGGATTTTATTCAACTTGAGATATCTGTTTATCCTATTGTGCCAGTTATTTTCCCCAAACTGCTTATTTTCACATCCTCTAAAAGCCGTGGTTCTCAAAATATGGTCCCTAAGCCAGTAACAACAGCACCTGGGAATTCCTTACAAATGCAAATCCTGGCAGGCCAACCCAGACTTCCTGAATCTGAAACTCTGGATGTTGGACTCTAATCTGTGTTTTCCCAACTCTCCTGGTGACACTGAAGCTGGCTAAAGCTGGAGAACCGCTGCCCTAGGCCTACACCTCCTACGCCAGCAGGTCTGTCTGCATCTTGTTGGTTTTGCAGCAAAGGGGTTAAACCTGTCTGCATCTTTGCCCATTATATCTATTACCATTCGTGGGCACTCAGTAATTGTAAAATGACAATATGGGAAGGAAGGACATTTTATGTTCATTAAACACTGTTCTAAAGTTACACCCGAAATTTAATTTATAGAGGTGTGACACAGAGAGGTCAATGCCATTGAAAGAAAAGCTTGCTGCTACTCATATAGCTCCCCAAGAAATGAGAGGCACGTCACACCCCGCAGGGCCACTGGGGGAAGCAGCGTCAGCTGGGGCAGGAGCAGGAGGGAGGGGAAAGCCAAGGCTAGAGCCTTTATTAGAATTGGCTAGTTTGAATAACTCTGGGGGGCTTTAGGGCATACACATGGTCTCGTTGCTCGATATCTGTCCTTAGAATGATTTAGGGCAGGGGAGATACTGGCTTGGTGTGTGAGAGTTAGACAAAGAGGTGGTTGAGGCTACAGACTCGGTATTGGTTGCTGAGGTCCTGAGCCCTTTGCTATCTATAAGCATTGGCTAGCGAGACTCAGGAGGTGCAGTCTCTCCCTGGCCAGCAAGCTTTTTAAGATGGTGTTATAGAACATCATAAAATGCAGAGAATAAAAAATACGGTTAATACAAGTATGTGCCAAGGATGATGCTAGACACTTCATATACATTATCCCATTTAATGCTCAGGGCAGCTCTATGCAGTCAGTATTATTCCCACCACTTTACAAATAATAAAACTGCGGTTCAGAGAAGTCAAGTAATTTGTCTAAGCTCACACAGCTGCATGTGGTAGAACAGAGACTTAAGACTAGTTTAATTTTATTTTTTAAAATTTTTTAAAGACTAACTTAACTTTAAAAATGTTTTCAAATGTATAAAGGTATATAATACAGTCTAGCTTTTCTACTAGAAATGATATGAAATTGGAAGGACCAAGGACTAGCAATGATAGGGGAGAACTGAACTGGGAAGTTCCTCAAGCTTGCTGGAGTCGAGGCAACTCGCCTGGGAGGGGGAAGCTATTAGGGGGCCGCAGCTGCCAGTGATCCTGCATTCACACTCCAGGTGGGGGAGGGATGGGATAGACATGTACACATTTCTCACAGCCAAGTTTAAAACAATTTAAATGAAGCAAAGTATTCAATTAGAGATGCTTGAGAAAACCAGGCACGTATCATCTGTGTCAGCAGCAAAGGAGAAGAAAATATTTAGCCTTTGCAAGCTGTGACCACTTCAGTACTGTATGATGTTGCCTCACGGAAGAGCAAAAGAATACATCGAATACCTTAGAGAGATTAATTTCCCTAGGAAAAAAAAATGAAACAAAGGAAGATCTTCTGATTACATTTAAATATTTCCTTGCCAATGCTTGGGGGAATTCTAGCATTCCTCCTTGCAAAGGAAAGCTTTTGTGCCTGGGAAGGAGGTGACGAGGGCACGGTGCCCGGGAGGATAGAGTCGAGGGCGGGGGTGGGAGGGAGGAAGGGGTGTTTCGATAGCAGCACAGGTGCAACAGTTTGGAGTGAGCGATGGCCTCACAAATGACCCTGGCACAGAGCAGAGGAAACCCAAGGAGAAGATTAATTGAATTAGAGCTACAGTACCTATGCATTTTATTTCTGCTGTGGAGTCTAAATGGATTGTGGGGCTGGCTGGCCAGCAGGGGTAAGGTCAGAATATTGAGGAAATGGGAGGGAATATAGATGAACAATTTTCCGGATAGGGAACAAATGCTTAGCTTGTTTGCTTTGGGGTAGAACGCTTTTGGGGTCTGAGAGGACTCAGTTTACAATCTCTTTTATCTAAGAGCTATCTAATTATTTATGCCAGGATATGGATATGACCAGTACCTGAGGATCTCACTTCAAGACAATGGAAGGTAAATTGAGAGAAGGAGTAAAACATTTGCTTTACAACACTATTTCTCACTTTCCAAGATAATTGATGGTAGGATTTTTTTTTCTTTAGAGCACTGAAGATACAAGTTTTAACAAAAATTAATATCCATACACCTTTTGTACAGCAGTATATGTTGCTAAAATATTTTCTTTGTGGCTGTTTTATCATACATGTAAAATTTTCTAATATCAATATGATTTCATATTTCCTTGGAATGTTAATCACATGAAGGGCTGTGATCAAGTTGATACCCAAATACTTGCCATATCCTTCAAAGGCATTAGTTTATTTATAGGTAATCAAAAGTTTAGATTATCCAGTTTCTCAATCTTTTATTTATATATTATCTATTTAATTCCATTCATGTAATATTTTGTGTACATGCATCTCCCTGTTTTTTTAATTAAGTGTTTTAATGATTTCCCCAATATTCCTTTCAATAACTTGGCAGGAAGCAACTTCATATATCTCAAGGTCTAGCAAATATGGTTCTAATTCGGAAAATGTACATTAAGTCTCAAAAAAGAAGTAGGAGAGGTACTATGGAATAAGCACAAGAAATAAACATGTTAGGATGGGAAGAAACATAATTTTTTTATAAGTCATGAATTTTTGAATGCAATAGACCAGAATTCAAATCCAGGCTTCCTACCTTCCTGCAGCCAGGTAACTCTGGGTAAGTTACTTAAGTTCCGAGACTCAAGTTTCTTCACCTATAGGACGGAGACCTTAATAATATCGCACAGGGTGGTGGTGGGAATTAAATGAGGTAATGTACATCCAACACCTAGTTTCCTCTTACATGTAGTACGCCTTCAACACAGGAAGACCTACCCACCCCTTCCATGCTTAACAACAGTTTAAGAGGAAATATGGTATATTCGAAGGACTCCCAAACTGGGCAACTAATGGCTGAAGGGTAATCTAACCACATGATCTTAAACACCTTATTTTCACCTCTCTGAGACTTGGCTTATTTGTGTGTAATACCTCCTCAATCATCTTCCTGCCTTCTGGGAGTCCCACTTGCCCAGAAGTTCCTCTCCTCCCTGCTCTTGCTGACCTCATCCCATCGCTAATGCTATGGTGTGCCGGGCTCTTGTTGGCCTGCTCCAACAGCATTCCACCCCTCACCACTAAGTGAGGTTTGTATAAACCTGAAAACTATGTGTTTAATTGTGACTTCAATGACCCCCATTCAGGGACCACAGAAAGCCCTGTGTCTGCCCTGCCCACCTAACAGTTATGGTGAGGAGCCAATAAAATAAGCAAAAGCCACTTATAAAGTGTAAAGTGCTAGACAAACGTTCATTAAATCTTTGCACCTTTATTCCTACAGTTCTGAATACTTTGTCCTTCCTTTCAAAAAGCTTCAATTACCTTGTGTATTTTACTTCATTTAATCTCACCACATCCCTTTAAAGTAAAGAGCTAATTGCTTGGTTTAATAAACTTCTCCCTTCTGACAGTCTATTAGCTATTATGTCCTTTATAAATTGTGCAAAGTGACAGCAGGATTGGCTTTGAGGCCTTCCAGGGTGTTCTACTTAAAGTCTTTCCTAGGGAGCTGAACATCAAAAGTATAAAGGAAGGAGGGGATGACTTTTCATTTCAGTTCTTTTTTTTTTTTTTTTTTGCAGTTGGCAACACACTTTGATAAGGTTGTTGAGGAAATAAGAATAAAATTAATAATAAAAACAGTGTGCTAGAATCTGAGCATATATTCCTTAAGATTATATAGGCCTACAGAATTCTAAAGCAGTAACTGAACAAAGGGATGCTCTAGAAACATCTCAGTCCTTGTACCTGACTCCCTGGAACTATAGCTCTGTAATTTACATTGAAATCATCCTGCAACGTAGAACACATTACCTGGGAGAATCTACATGCCTGCTCTACACAGCATTGTGTTTTATTTGTGCTGGTAACGGTATTGTTGCTGTTTGTCTTGTCCTAACCCCTCTGGTGATTTTATTTCCCATTAGAGCTTTATGTGCTTTAAGTTGTCACTGTCTGCTACTAGATTTTATATTCTTTTAGATCACAAAAGCCAGGGATCAGGGTTATTGATGAGTAATGTAATTGATAACACATATATATGTTTTTCTGTCTTCGAGACAACAAACATGCTACAGCTAGTCATCATACAAAGTTTCCACTATTCTGAGGGAAAGAACATGTTGCATCCTAGACTCACAAAATGATAGAGCTGGAAGGAAAATATGAGACCACCTAATCTGGTTTCTTAATTTTACTGTTAAGGAAACCAAGACTTTCCCAAAGATCTTCATGGGCCTTATTTCTGTTATATTTTGCCTCCCATATTATTTGGGAAGCGTGTGGAGTGCTTGGTGTTGTGATGAGATTGGTCACATAGCAAGGAGTTCGACCATGATGCTTGGTGACAATTAACATGTCAAAATGGACTGAGACAGTCTGGGACCTGGGTAGAGTCACTTCGTTTCCTTCCCAGAGACAGTGAGCACCTTTCTTATATGATACTTTCCTATGAGAATTCTTAAGAACCTTTCTTTAAAAGTCACATACTATTAGAGTAATACTGAAAAGAGTAAAATCAGGTGTTTGGAAGAACAGAACTAATTTGTGATTTTGGTGGCAACAACCCAACATGTCTTGTCTTAAGTCGATTTCTCCAAGATTATTTTATTCTTAACATAATCAGCATTTTTTGGGAGGGGGGTGTTCTTTGAAATTGTCTAAATGTTACATATGTAAGAAATATTTTGCTTTGTGCTTCTGTTTCCATAAGCCAAGTCTTTCAAAACATAATTCTGCAATGATAACATATTGCTGTCCTATAAACTGATTAGAGTCACCACAAATGCCCCCAACATAGTTGTCTTCAACTAATGGCACTTGGGAGAAGCCTGCATTTCATTGGTGGCTAGAGTCCCCACTAGAGCAAAACAGTGGCTCTTCTAGTGGCAAGATTTTAGACCACATTGTGTAAAATTCTTGGTGTCTCTATGGTGTATTCATGGGACAGATTTCGTAGAGTATCTTTGTGTCCTTCGGGATTAAGAATGTAAATTGATGCTAACTGCATGACTGACATCTAGTGGGTGTTTGCCAGTGGTGCTGTTTATAATCATGTGCACGCCCCTCTTTTGGCATCAGGGTATGTTATAGTCTTTCAGAATATTATCTACACAGAAAAAAAAATCACATTGGAAAAAATCACTGTCTTAAATACAGAGTTATATCACTAGATATTAGTAAAATTTTAGGAATGCAAACCTGAAAATAAAGAATATTCAATTTACAGGATGTGAAAGAATCTGCAGTAGCTTGGAGTTTAAAGAAAAAAAAACAAGGACCAAGCATCATAATTTAGGTTCATTTACTTTGTTGGAAAGAATTGATATACATTGACATGCTAGTAAAAGTTTGTGGAATATTCAATTCCACACAAAATTGAAATGCTTATTATTTCTTACCTTTGATTTCTTTTGATATTAGCTTACAATGCTTGACTAATATGAAATATCAGTTGTGATTGTAGTAAA
>NW_012148930.1:1171080-1172853 GCF_000956105.1 Propithecus coquereli
ATACACATATATGTTCCTGTATACAGCATAGGGTTGGATTTTGCTTTATGAACCAATTTGAAAATATTTTTCTTATTGAATGAATTAAATAATTTCACATTTATTACTTCAGCTGATATATGTGGTTTCAACTTTTGTTTTGATATAATTCCTGTGTGAATTGTGTTGTATTTAATGTGTTAATTATCTTTATTTGTTGTGTTATCTTTCCCATTTAAAATTTTTCTTTGGTACTTAGAATTTTGTATTTTTGTCTTAGTGGTTAATTTTGTGTTTATATTTTACCATTTACTAAAAGATCTGTCAGTTTTAAATGACATATTTTGACTCACTCCTAATAACTATACAAATAGGAAAGCCAAGATTTTTAGTTGCATTGTTTTCATTTTGTGAGAACAATTTTTTTCTTTTTTTTTTGAGAGACAGGGTCTCACTATGAACTCCTGGCCTCAAGTGATCTTCCCCCCGGGCCTCCCAAAGTGCTAGGATTACAGGTGCGATTACACCATACCTAGCCTGAACAAATCAAGCAATATACTGTATTCAGAGCCTCATCCTTGATTTGGTCTTAGCGCTATAAATAAATATGTGAAATGCTCATCAGTCCTTTGCCACCAATTTCCCAGGGATCTTTTGGTTGGATGCAGCTTATCCTTTAGCAAATTCCTCAAGAGAGAAACACATGTACAGGACTTCCAGAATTCTTTTATGTTCAAATTGTTTTTCTATACTCTTGATACTTGAAGGATATCTTGGTGGATATAAAATCCTTGGTTTGCACTTTCCTTAAGTTTCTTGCAAATGTTGCTTTGCTTTGTATATTGCTTTTGAAAATTTTGTTGCTCTTGTAAGTTATTTGATCTTTTTTTGCCTGAAGGCCTTGAGGATTTTTTCTTTATTCTTAAACTTCATTTGTTCTACTAAAATATATCCCAGAGTTGATAGTTCTTGGACTTTTCCCTAGGTATCCGGTGTCACTCTTTTAGTGATTTTAAAGTATATCCTAACTTATTATTGAATAAAATCACTTTGTTGTGCTACCAAATATTGTTTGTTCTGTCTAACTATCTAACTGTATTTTTATACCCATTAACCATCCCCCCACTTTATCCTCCCTCCTCACTGTTACCCTTCCCAGCCTCTGGTAACCGTCATTCTACTCTCTGTCTCCAGGAGATTAATTGTTTTTAATATTTAGCTCCCACATGTGATTGAGAACATGTAAGATTTGTTTTTCTGTGCTTGGTTTATTTCACTTAACATAATGTTCTCCAGTTCATCCATGTTGTCACAGTGACAGGATTTCATTCTTTTTATAGCTATATAATATTCCACTGTGTACATGTACCACAATTTCTTTATCCATTCATCCATTGATGGTCACTTAGGTTAATTCCAAATCTTGGCTATTGTGAATAGTGCTGTAGTGAACATGGGAGAGCATATACCTTTTCAATATACTGAATTCCCCTCCTTTGGATATATGCTCAGCAGTGTGATTGCTGGGTCATAGGGTAGTTGTATTTTTAGTTTTTTGAGGAACCTCCATACTGTTCTCCACAATGGTTGCACGAATTTACATCCTCACAACCAGTGTATGAGGGTTCCCCTTTCTCCACATCCTCTTTAGCGTTTGTTATTGCCTTTTTGATAAAAGCCATTTTAACTGGGGTTAGACGATATTTCATTGTAGTTTTGATTTTCATTTCTCGGATGACCAATGATGTTGAACATTTCTTCATGTACCTGTTGGCTATTTGTATGTCTTCTTTT
>NW_012148930.1:1172903-1173956 GCF_000956105.1 Propithecus coquereli
ATAATGTCAAAATCTGAATTTTAAGAAAAAGTTCTGGACACTTTTATCCAAGGAGTTATTAGATGTGGAGAAATAACAGATTGGACACTGTGATAATGCAGCAGTTTGTTTTGCAGACTGCCATTCTTGGTCAAAGTAATTTTTAATTGCCAGTGATAAACGATATTTTGAAATACAATCTTGTAGTTTTTTAATGCATGTTTTGTTTTAGAAGTTTTTCTCAGAAGAAATTGCTTTTCATTTTATTCCCTTTCTTAAGGTATGTAAAATTTCAAACATAAATAAGAGCGTTGTTTTACGGGGCATCTTGTCAGCGAGAGAACAGCTATGTCAATGGCATTGTATGGGACACTTTGACCGCAGTATATAATATTGTGTAGTAAGAAAAAGTCATGCTCTTTATGACTCCAGGCAGATGGCTTATATTTCTCTATCAGTAGATCAGACAGATTTTATTCCCAATTCTTTCGATCATTGTTTACTCTAGAAATGGTTGCAGTGGAGTTGGCCACACTGGACACTCTCCCAGGAGGTGGAAAGAGAAGGTAAAAGTCAACAGAATTTTTACAAGCAATTTCACACTAGCTGCGGAGGAAAAGACTGAGAGTTTGCTAACTGTGTCTTTTACATATATTCCTGTGTCGATACTGAGAAAAGCTTCCTTGTGGTGACGTGACAAAACTGATTATTATCAGACTATAAAACCTGGCTGTTATCTTTCCTTTCACTATTTTTATGGAGGTATAATTTACACATAGTTGAAATGCAGTGTTCCAGTTAAATGGATTTTTACAAATGCATACAACTGTGTAACCCACATCCCATATCAAGATGAAAAATATTTTTATCTTCCTGGAAAGTTCACTTGAATCTCTTCCCAGGCACACCCCCAGCAATTCCCCCGCCACCCTGCTCCCTAAATAGGAAGACACTGTTCTGGTTTCTTTCACCAGGTGTTATACCTGTTTTAGAATTTAATACAAATGGAATCATGGACTATGCACTCTTTTAAGTTAGGTTTACTCTCAGCATAGTGTTTGTTTTTTTTTTTTT
>NW_012148930.1:1174981-1245977 GCF_000956105.1 Propithecus coquereli
TCACTGTTACCCTTCCCAGCCTCTGGTAACCGTCATTCTACTCTCTGTCTCCAGGAGATTAATTGTTTTTAATATTTAGCTCCCACATATGATTGAGAACATGTAAGATTTGTTTTTCTGTGCTTGGTTTATTTCACTTAACATAATGTTCTCCAGTTCATCCATGTTGTCACAGTGACAGGATTTCATTGTTTTTATAGCTATATAATATTCCACTGCGTACATGTACCACAATTTCTTTATCCATTCATCCATTGATGGTCACTTAGGTTAATTCCAAATCTTGGCTATTGTGAATAGTGCTGCAGTGAACATGGGAGAGCAGATACCTTTTCAATATACTGAATTCCCCTCCTTTGGATATATGCTCAGCAGTGTGATTGCTGGGTCATAGGGTCGTTGTATTTTTAGTTTTTTGAGGAACCTCCATACTGTTCTCCACAATGGTTGCACGAATTTACATCCCCACAACCAGTGTATGAGGGTTCCCCTTTCTCCACATCCTCTTTAGCGTTTGTTATTGCCTTTTTGATAAAAGCCATTTTAACTGGGGTTAGATGATATTTCATTGTAGTTTTGATTTTCATTTCTCGGATGACCAATGATGTTGAACATTTCTTCATGTACCTGTTGGCTATTTGTATGTCTTCTTTTGAGAAATGTCCATTCAGATCCTTCGCCCATTTTTGATTGGACTATTTGATCTTTTTCTGTTGAGGTGCTGGAGCTCCTTAACATAACATAGTACACTGTCTCAATTATTTTAATTGGTTTTGAAAATACTTTCTTATCTATCATGTTCAAAATATCTTTTCCCTGCTTAGCATGTTGTTACCAAATTGTTTCCCACAAATTTCTTGCCTATTCCTTATATTATGTACTGGTTTAATGTATTTCCCACCTGAGTTGCCTTTCATTTATAGAATTCCTCTGCTTTTCACTCAAAGTCAGTTTCTCATGTCTGTTTGGATCCCAGTCTATAGTCAGCAATCATTTATTGAGCCTCTACTCTGTGCCAGGCACGGTGTTGGAGACTAGGGATAGAAATAAACTCAGCAAAGTTCTCTGCCTTCTAGGGCCTTGTATTCAACCCGGGGAGAAAGAGAGTCAGGTGAAAATGGTTAAAATACAATGTGCTGAGTGCAACAGAAGCAGAAAACAGGCTCTTCTGGGTAGTAGGGGAAATAGAATTCAGATCCACATGAGGATTCAGAGAAGGCTTAAGAGAAAAAGTGACTTGATTCCAGAGGATTATGTGGGAATGCACAGGTGAGGGAAGTGTGTTAGCAGAGAACCCGAAAGGGAAATAGCACATGTTAAAGCCTGGAGACCTGAGACTTTGGAAACTCTTTAGCACATGCATGTTTTTATTTTGTTACCGTATCTGTGTCTGCAGTCTTGAAACCTTAAGGAATGGGCACCATTAGAACTCACCCAGATTACCTAGGAAAGGAGGAGAGTATCAGTTATATAAAACACACCCAATATGACAGAAAAGAGTGGTAGGAAAGAAATCTGAGGTCATACTGTTTCTTAATCTGGTCTCTAGGTGATTCCACTAGCCTAAGCAAGTTATTTATTTGGGATGAACCTTTGTATGTTCCTACCTATAAAGTACTTTTACATATATAGTCTTTGAGTCTCACAACAACCCTCTGAGGAAATAGCAAGTAGTAGTCTTACCATCACAGAGATAAAGAAACCAAGTTTCAGTGAGGTTGAGTCATTTGAGCAAGTCACCTAGAGAGTAAGTTGCAGATCTGGGATTCATATCCAAGTTCACTGACTTCATAATCTAAACTCTTTTCTTTACACAATATTTTCTTCTATCAGACATGTGAATAGCTTCAGCAGAAGGAGGAATATGGGACTGACTGCTTGAAAGTGTAGAAATTCCACATGTCTAAAATTTAGGGAAATCACCTGGATTGGTTCTTAAGACTGAGTTCTAAGGAGAAACGATAAGAACAGGTCATCGTTCTGTCAACAGGAAATACGTGATTGTCAGTCTATCTCACATGTCCTTTAGCTGAAAACATTCTAGTTTAGACATGTTCATGTTCTTTGGTGTTCCAGAAGCACTGAGATGACAAAACTACATGTCCCAAGGGGCTGATAAAAAGTGGTCAAGAGCAAAAGTTGTTGAATCAGACTTGGATTCAGATCCTGACTCCACTGTTGTGGTTTGGTAAGCGGCTTAAGCTCGCTGTGCCTCAGGTTTCTTGATCTGCAAAACGTGGATAATAAACCAAACCTTTCTCGCAGTGTTGTTGTGAAGATTCGATTGGTTAATACATATGGGTACTTAGAACAGCAGCCAGCAAATAATTACTAAAAATACCAGTGATTATTATTTTTCATCCTAAATCTGTGGAAGAAAAGTGACAAATCTCATGTACCCCAGCCACTTTGTTCTAATGTCAGTGGATATTGCTAGACACTAAATGTCACACTATTCTCTAAATCTTGTAAAGCTTTAACATGCTGTCTTGGTTTGGTAGAGACACTATTATAATTTTATAGAACATTTGAATTTTATTTTTGCAGGCAGGTTCCAGGTTAATATTTTTTTACCAAATGTAAAATTTAGAAGTTATATCTGTGGTACATTTATTGAATAATAATACTTGTAATATTTTGAGTGAATTTTTGCTATATGAAATCTTAAGGAATGAAATAGAAAATATTTTAAGCAAGAAACATTCTTGTATACATTAGGGCATAACTTTTGAAGATGAATATTATATGATGATAGCATTGAGTTTAATTTTACACTTTTTGTGCTTAGACTACTATGTGACAAGTTAAATTATGCCTTGAAACAGTAATTGTCTTTTTAAAATGTTACATCTTTATAAATTGATGACAAAACAAATCTTTCATTAAGGGCACAATTGGTGCTTTTTGGTCATGCTAATCTTGTCATGTGGAAAACAGGCGGTGTTTACACGGTTTTCAAAGATGCATTTGATTTAGGGAGGTGCCCAGAGACCTGCACATGAATTGTTAATTTCATATTGCCTACAACAGCCGTCCCGTGAATGTTTGCGGAGTTTACAGGAGATCAGTTACAGATGTGATTATACCAGTCATTGCTCAGACCTGACACCAGTTTCAAATTAAAAACTGACAGGCCTCACCTGCTCCTGGGTTCACCCACAGGTCACCTTCTTGTCACTTCAACTCTCCCCCCATTAAAATGACATCTGTGTTCATAAAGGGACTGAGAGGAGCTGTGAGTTGTTAGAATTGTTGAGGAATAAGAATAAGGTGTTGGCTGCCCAGATAACGTAGTGTTCGACTTTGGCCTTTAAGGGGACGGAAGGCCGGCGACACCCGACTGTGTTCCCAAATGCAAGAAAAGAGGCCCGGAGAGGTCACCCGTAGTTTCTCATGCAGCCCACAGAATACAGCAAATGTGCCATTAGAAGGAGTATGTGCTCGTGCTCGTAAGAGGAAAGAGGCAAATAGAAATAGCAATCTTTAAAAGATTCTTCCCAGACATCTAAATATTCTCCAGTGGTTCTATTCATTTTACCCAAGGGAAAGGAATTAAAGAAGTTTTTTTTCCCCCTTAAGTTTAAGAAATACAATTAGGTCAACACAAATTTAAACTAAGTGAAAAAAATATTTGGAATATCTCTAAAGCACTTACGTAGAATAATTTGCTGTATTTTAACTGTAATGCTCACAGAGAACATTATAACGTATCACCTGCTTTCCAAGAAACAGAAAATGTTTTGTAGATATTATTTCAATTAAGGCCACCAGTTAGAGAAATAAGGCAAAAAGATATTTTTTTAAAAGAGAAAACTAAATAATAAATCATTTGAAATAATGTCTTAATGTTTCAGTATCTCTTCTGCTTAGAACAGTGCCATGCACAGAGTAGACATTTAATAAATCTGTGTTGACAATAACAAGAAAAGCTATTCTATGGTAGAGATACCTGGTCACTGAAAAACTCACAGATCTGAAAAATTAATATTGATTATAAAAGCAGGTTATTCTTACTATAATCTAAATTGTTTGATTTTTGAAATCTAAGAATTATTTATTAGAGCCTCTTAAAAATAATGCTTTTTAGCTATATCTGCTTTTGGACCATGAGGAGCCTAGGGTGACTCCTCCATGTGCCTGCAACAAGCCCTGTGGTGCACCCCGTGCTTAGCTGGGAAGGAGGTGGGTGATGATGAGGTCAAGGCAGAAGAAGAAAACCAACTCCTGCCCATACTCAAGATATCTCTTTTGCACACTCAATCATACACGAAAGCTTTATTTGCAAGCCTATCTTTAATCAATTTCTTCAGCTCTTTATTGGCCTTATATGAGTGGTTAGGGGGCCCACCTAGTTATTTGATTTACCATCTGGGTAACCTTAGGCCATGTATTCAACCACTTTGTGTCTTATTTTATCTTTATTGTAAAATGGTGACAATAATAATACCTACATCATACAGTAGGATTAAATGAGTTGACACTGTGCAAAACATTTAGAATGCTGTTGGGGCATATTAAGTGGCATACATTTTTGTCAAATTAAATAATTGTAAACTGAGAATAATTAACTCATATTTTGAAGGGTGACATAAGAATTAAATGGAGTATAAACTTGTATATACTTGTTTGATAGTATGATTATTACTATATTATTGTTCCATGCAAAATGTGATGCTGGGATGGCTATAAGGAACATGGAAACAGTTTCCATGGTGCTCAGGGAGACCATCCCATAGCAGGTGCATTTCAGACACTCATATATTCCTCTTGCCCAAGAGAGATAATGGAAGTATTAAGCTTCAGGAAGGTCACAGAACAGAGGTTACCTGGAATCAGGAGATTAAGCAAAGACTTACTGTGGGAGGTGGTATTTGAGATGAGTCTTAAAAGATAGATTTTGAGAGGAAACCAGGTGGAAAGTATTTCATTTTAGGAGAGCTATACACACAAACACGCATATATTGTGAACTAGATTTTAGAAATAATTGAAGAGTTACTGATATTTGCCTAAGATTAAGGATTGTCTTGATTGCATTTAAAATTAGAGAGGGATTCATGTGATGTACACATGGAGGTTTATATAGTTTATACAAGCTGAGTTACATAGAGCCTGGGATAGGGGCTCAAACATTTATTGACTGCCAATAATCATACTCGACTAGTAAAAACTGAAATAGTAACGATAATTATTTATAGTTTTCTTACTAAATAATAGGCAGTGTTAGCAACCTTACAAGTATTGTATCATTTTTTCCCCCATGATAATGCTACAAAGGCAGATACTATAATTGTTTACATTTTGTGATGGAAACTGTTGAGGCTCAGAGAAGGTAAATAACTTGTTCATGGTTACAAAACTAGAAAATAATGAAACCAGATTTTTCCAATTGGAGGCCAGGCTACTAATTTCAACATGCTGTGTCACAAAATGTATAAAGCTATATAAACATTTCAGCTGGGATGATAGCATTGGGCAGAAAGATATGGTGTTGATGAATAGATTTAAATAATATCGAAAGGAAACAAAATTGATACAAAAGATAGTTTTTTGGTGGAGAGAAGAAATAAGGTGGTAGAGATTGGGAAAGACTGAGGGGGCCTTCTGAGATGTTGGAGATGTTCTGTTTCGTGATCCAGGGATGTGACGTGGATGTGTTCACTGCTTTTCATGAAGCTGTGCATTTAGGGTTAATACCTTTTCTGGATGGATGTTATACTTCAACTAAAAAGCTTGTAAACAAATGTATGTGAGACATCCAGGCTTGCTAAAGAGGTTCACTAAAATGAGTTAAGGAACAGAATAAATAAAACACACACACACACACACACACACACACACACAATTTGTGGCCAGAGGAGTACCTCCCCCATCTCCACTTTACTCCCCCCACCCCTGTTCCACCCTGTTGGAAAGGACTTGTAGACACTACACATGAGGTCCTGGAATAAAAAGGTAGAAATGACACAGGTATTCCAGGGTAAGAAGATGAATCAGAAGTAAAAAATAGCCATATCAATATTATGCTTTAATATCTGGGTAAGTAGTCTGCAGACTTCTATCAAACATAGAGCTATTAATAGTTGGTTATTCAAAGACATTTCATGGATTACTTAATCTCTATTATTTTTAGATGTATGGCAAGTTATATAAGAGCCGTTGATTCACAGAAATTCAGGTATATAGAGGAAAATGACTCTTCTTTTTATGCATTTCATTACTGGAGAGCAAAACACCATCATGAAAATATTATGTCCAGTGGCCGTTGGACTCTATAGCAGAAGTAAAGTAAAGAGAAGCACAATACCGCCCTACAGTTAGTAGAATTAAACTAAATTAAATAATTTTATCTAGCTATTATGAAGTTAATGCCCATGTTTCTCTTACTGTATTTTTTTCTGTAGGAATTCAATGCGACTGATTAGAGGAGCAATGGAACATTTGGAAACTACTTTATTACTGAGTTACCATTTTCTCATTATTTTGACTTTTGATATCACCATGTAATATAAGGTTATTAATCAATTAGAAATTTAAGGAGAATCTATTTTTCCCTTAGATTGTTTATTCTTTTTGAAATATCCTGAAAATCAAAATGAACAAAGCACTTGAGATTCTATAATCTCAAGCAGTGGCTTTTGATAGCTTTGCTTTTGGTCTATCGGCTAAATTCTGTATTTCAATATCACTTTACCATGGATGGAAAGCAGACATTATGCTTTTTGTTATTTATAATATTATTTAATTTTTAATAATTCTGGCTGTTTCATTTGAAGCTCAGAGATTCCATTTACCAACCTCTGCAAAAAGCAACCAAATTGGAAAACCCTTTAGTTGTTTCACCTCTGATACTCTGGGATTGAATGCAATTTCTGGGATTGTCCTAGATGAGTGGCAGTTTTTTTTATCATATTTCTGTTCTTTATATCTATATAATATTTCTAATGTTTTCTTGAAGTATTACCTGAATATTTGAGTTTTTAAAACCTAGTTATTCTTATAGGCAAGAATGATATATGTATTTTTGTTTCTTTTTCTTTCATTATTCTTTTTAGCTTCCAGAAAACATTTCTCACTGATATATATATATTTTTTAAACATTGTATAGATAGAAGGTGATTTATTTGATAAAGTTTGAGAATAATTAATTCTTTTCTTTCTTTAGTTAGGATTACTTTGTAAAGCAAATTAGAATTGGGATAGGAAAATATCCCTTTTTCCTGGAGTTCAGGAGATGACATTGTTGCCTATCCCTCTGCCATATATTACAATATATTTATTAAGCTAAATATTTGCTCAATAGTGATTGATCTATTGACTATAATAAATTGAACTTGCTTTTATGTGTGCATTTCGTATGCATGGTTAGTTTCTTACTATTTAATTATATAAAAAATACATGCTAAGATAAGCTTAACTTCAGATTAGAAAAAGTGAATAGCAAGTGGAATAATATTAGAATTTCGAGCCAGAAAGTCTAGGTTTACATTTGTTTTTACCATTTACTGTGGTAACAGGTAAGTCATTTAATCACTTTAAAGTTTTAAACATGAAAATGATATATCTCTTACAGGGTTAAAGTGAAGATTGAGATAACATACAACTAAGATTCGTGGTGTATATCCCATATATGTCCTTTCCTAAAGATCATAAGGATAGGTCCCCATATACTTTCAGGATGAATGTTCATGTTAGAAAATGATTTCAAATTCCCATTTAGGGTCAAATATATCCTTTGAGCTTCATCTCATTCTTGTTTCTAATGAACTCTTCAGCATATTAAACATGTATCATCTTTGACCCATATGTTGTTATTGCTAAAAAATAATATTACCCTCTGATAATAGGGCATTGGAGTGTAAAACTCAAACAAAAATTGCAGCCCCTTTCTCTTTTGGAAAACTATGGAATGGGATATAGCATATACATACTTGTTGATTCATTTCAAGAAAATCAGAGAAAAGCTGAAATACTTCAAAGAACTACAAACATTCATAAGAAGGGAAGTGGTTTTCTTCCCTATAGATAAACTATAAGGATTATTAAGGTACAGTTTGAGAAAGGTATTATAGTAGAAAATTACAAAGAAATATTTGGCTAGGATATGATGCTAACGTTTTAAAGCACAGCAGGGATTGTCTACCTATAACCTGTAGGCTAAATCCAGCCCACCACCTGTTTTTTCCTTTTTTCTCCCTCCAGCCTGTGAACTAAGAAAGGTTTTTATAATTTTAAGTGGTTGAAAAAATATATTTTGTTTCACGTGAAAATTATATGAAATTCAGGTTTCAATGTTCAGAAGTAAAGTTTTATTGGAACACAGACATGCTCATTTGTTTACATATTGTCTTTGGCATAGTGGAGTAGTTACGACAGGCAACATATGGCTTGCAATGCCTGAAATATTTACTATCTGGCTCTTTAACAGAAAAAGTTTGTTGGCCTCTAATTTAAGGCTCAGTATTTAGGTCATAGAAAGGTGGTGTTATAATTGCACACATAAGGTAGTACACTTATGGAAATCATTTTCCCTTATAAACCTAGTTTATGAAAATGTTCAGAGCTTTAAAATTGTCCTAGCTGCATACTGCATTTGAGCCCAGCTTCAGTGAAGCTTTCTTGGCTCTGACAAGGGGATGACACTTCCCCCTGTTCTAAAACCCAAAGCACTTTGTACCTCTTGTGGTATTCACCATATTTTGCCTTGGACTAATGTTGTCACTATTGCTTATCTAATTTTCACAGTTAGGTTCTTATCTCCTTGAGGAACAGAAATATTGTCTTTCATATCACTTTTCACCCTTATTGTCTAGCAGTGTTTCGTCCAGAGTATTGCTTGGTATTTGTTGAATAAAAATCAATGGCCTGATTAACCATGCATTTTTAAAGAAAATTGATTCTTAGGAGATTATGACACAAAATCTACTTTGTACATTGTTGTTTCCCAGACTTGGATAATATTCTTTACAAAGAAGCTCTGTATCTAGTGTGATCTAGAATTAAAACATTATTATTCAGACATCAGCTTTCCTACTGATCCAAGCAGCACTCATTAAAGTATTCTTTCCTTGGTTTCCTGAATATTTTCTAACTTCTTCCTTTTCTCTCTACCTGGATCTCCCCTTGAGGTATGTGTTGCTTCCTCTAATGACTGTTTGAGAGAAAAGTATTAGGATTTAACTCTACATTATTGTTGTTCGCTTCTATTATTTAGCATTTTTTATTCCATAGCTACTGTTTTTCTTCTTTTCATCTATCATGTGAGTTAGAAAAACAATACAATTTAAACCTGAAAAATAAGTTTTTTAATTCAATTTTTTTGTCTTTTTTTGGTACTTTATCTGGAAATCCTTTTCTTTATTATTTTCCCTTTTGTTTGCCTGAAGTATTTCCTATCATATTTCCTTCCTCTTTGATAACCTTTTTTCTCATTGCAAATAGAAACTTCAGTGTAAACTCAAAGAATGCGAAATTCACTATCTAAATCCAAAGAAATTTTGGGCAGCCCAAGTAATCAATATACTGAATAGATGAGGATAAATTAGATGGAAAAAAACTGAAATTAGAGCTGTGTATGCAATTCTGTGTTTGAAGAATATAATCTCTTTACAGTTTGTAAAACCATGGTTGGCAAAAGGAAAAAAAAAATAACAAAAATGGATTTACCAAGGGCAACAGTTTAAAAAAATGATTTGGGTATTGATCATGTTTAATCTTTCGCCCCCAACAACTGGGAGATCTATTATAGCCAGAACCTGCAATGAAAAGCGAGTCTGTTCTTTAATCTGCCCCAATTCACTTCAACATATTTTATATCTCGAGGGATTTGGCCACAAAGTCCATTAGAGCTTTGGAGGCAGTCAGGTCAAATCAATTGTCCACACTGCAGACAGGGTACCCATCATTTACGGTAATTCACCCCCGTCATGGTAGAGGAGAGGAAAGGTTAAAAGCTGTATTGCCATGAGCACATCTCATCTATCTTTCAGTATATTGGTAATACCCAAACATTGCTTAAGGAACAGGACGTACAACTTTAAATTAAGTTGGATTTAGGGGCAATATAGGAAGTTCATAAAATTCTGTTAATGATGTTTTAGTAGAAATGAGAGAATATCATGCTCCTGAACAAATCCGAATGATTTTTCATGCATAAGATACATGCAAAGTATACGGAGTGCTTAGTAGTGAAGTCTTGAGAGATTCAAAATGGCTTGAGGAACTGACTTCTCTGCCAGTCTCCCTCCCCCTAGACCAGATTCCACTTCACATGTAGCTATACGGACAGAAAAAGAGATTTATACAACCATCATCTACATTGGAGACATGAAGATAGGTCCGAAACAAGGGAGGAAGAGATTGAATAAAAGGGTCACTAAAAAAGCTGGTGACTTCTATATTTTCAGGAAGAAAAAAGAATCTGCTCCTATTCTGAGGATAACGTGGTTCAAATATGTCAAATAACATTTTATGGTGGGCATCAACATAGGACAAATACATCCCTCATACTTTGTTAGGAGGGAGAATTGATTCAACTTACAAAACCAACCATGTTTTCCTGTGGCATCACTTGCTTCTTATTCTGTGACTGGGGGTAAATAAACTCAGATATACCCGCCCTGGTATTTTCAAGTGAGGTGCAAAGCTATTTACTGCTTTGCAGAATGGGGACAAATTAAAATGCCCATGTTAAAGTTAGCCTTTTATTCTTCCTTTTTACCTTACTACTTTCTTTGCTTAGTTTCTCTCTTGAATTATGTTTTCCCTCATAGACTTTCTCATGAAAGGAAAATTATTTTATTTTTCTTAATTTTTTATTTTAAGAGATAGAATCTCTCTGTTGTTGGAGTGCAGCAACACTGGAGTGCAACAGCCCAATCACTGTAACCTTGAATTCCTGGGCTCAAGCAATCCCACCACCTCAGCCTTCCAAGTAGCTGGGACTACAGGCCCAAGCCACCTCACCTGGGCAATTCTTTTTTGATTTTTTTTTTTTATAGAGATGGGATCTCCCGACGTTGCCCAGGTGGATCTTGAACTCCTGAACTGAACAATCCTCCACCACCTTGGCCTCCCAAAGTGCTGGGATTACAGGCATGAGCCACTCCATCTTCTGCATGTAGTTATCCAGTTTTCCCAGCACCATTTATTGAATAGAGATTCTTATCCCCAATGTATATTTTTGTCTGCTTTGTAGAAGATTAGATGACAATATGAGGATGATTTTATATCTGGGTTCTCAGTCCTGTTCCAAAGGCCTATATCTCTGTTCTTGTACTAGTACCATACTGTTTTGGTTACTAAGCCTTGTAGTAAAGCTTGAAGTCTGGTAGACTGATGCCTCCCAATTTGTTCTTTTTGCTTAAGATTGCTTTGGCTATACAAGGTCTTCTGTGATTCCATATGAACTGTAGAATTATGTTTTCTAGATCTGTAAAGATTGATAATGGTATTTTGATAGGGATTGCATTAATTCTCTAGATCACTTTAGGTAGTACGGACATTTTAACAATATTGATTCTGCCAATCCATGAGCATAGTAGGGTTTTCCATCTGTTTATATCTTCTACAATTTCTTTTCTCAGTGTTTCATAGTTCTCCCTATATATGTCTCTTACCTCCTTTGTTAAATATATTCCTAGATATTTAATTTTCTCTGATGCTATTGGGAAAGGTGTTGTATCTTTGATATGATTTTCGGCTTGACTCTTATTGATGTATATGAATGCCACTGATTTGTGTGCATTAATTTTGTATCCTGAGACTCTACTGAATTCATTTATCAATTCCAGGAGTCTGTTGGTTGAATCCTGACTGTATATTTTCAAATACCTGGTCTTCAAGCTCACTGATTCTTTCCTCTGTGTGGTTAATTCTGCTGTTGAGAGCCTCCAAAGAGTTTCTCACTTCAGTAAATAAATATACTTCTCAGTTCCAAGATTTCTGTTTGATTATTTAAATTATTATTTCCATCTCTTTGTTAAATTTCTGTGATAAATTTCTGAGTTGCTTTCCTGTGTTATCTTGGAGATTACTGAGTTTCCTTAAAACTGCTAGTTTTAATTCTTTGTCAGAGAGTTCACAAATTGCCATTTCATTAGGGTCAGTCACTGGATTTTTGCTTTGTCCTTTTGAAAAGGTCATGGTGCCCTGTTTGCTGTTGTTTTTTGTGGGTATACATCTATGTCTTTACATTGAAGAATTAGTTATTTATTCCAGTTTTCTCTATCCAGGTTATTTTGGTTTTTTTTTATTGAATATATTTGCTTAGCAAATCTTCACTGTTAGGTCACTGCCTCTTTTTAATCTCTAGGCGATTCCTTAAGCCCAGGTTAACCTCAGCTCTGATAAATGGTCAGAGCACTACCTGTCCCAAATGGGGGATGTCCCAAAGGGGTTATCCCAACAGTGTAGGATATCTTGAAAGTGGCTAGTTTAGTGACCAGGGGCCCTGGGGAATGTAGCTCCTATAGCCACTCTTGTCTTGTGTCTCCTTTGGCTGACATACAGAGCAGAGTTTCTGGGTTGAGGATGGGAGTCCCACTTCCCCACCTGCCTCCACCCATCCCCAGGGATATTTTTCCTTTCAGGCAGTCATGATGCTACCCATGGGTTAAGGAAAGGATAGTTCTGCTACACAACCCAAGAAGGTGGAGAAGCTGGTCGACCCACCCCAGTTTCACATTTCTCAGTGTAGGAACTATGAATTGAGGGGAGCTTTTCTGCATGGTTGGTGCCTGGGAGAATGGTGGGGAGGCGAGTACCACAGATGTAGAAGTCTGGTTCTCCTACTATCTTCTTGGGGATTTTTCAATTCTCTGTGGCCCTGGGAACTGTCTCATCCTCTAAGTTGAGCTCTGGGTTGTTACTGGAAAAGATCTTGGTTTTGTATATTCATTTTTGTTTTTTTTTGTGGGAGAGAGAGAGAAGCCAGCTTGCCTCTACACTGCCATTTTGGAACTGGAAGCCCAGCTATTTGTAGCATATATGGTCTAGTTCTGTGCTCAAGAAGAAAGGAAAACTGGACGGTGAATAACTGTCTAGTCTCTGACCTGCAGTGTTGGCCCCACTTGGAGCCTGAAGTGACATTCACTGAATCAGGTTATGCAATGTTAAGAGCCCTGGCTCTCCACTGACTGGTTTCTGGAATAGTTCTTTATCTGGTTTGAACTTGCATATTCACCAAACTACATTGTTCCTTACCAATAACCCTACCAAGTGCCTGTATTCTGTGAATCAGGATCTCTGCTACTGTTTCCTAATTGTAGTCAGTTTTCCTCTTGGCCCTATCTTTTTCTTGAACTTTAGTCAAAGAGGCTGAGACTCTTATAACATAGTAATCTTTGTCAGTTTCTACACCCCCCAGGTGCTGCCTGGGGTCCTGCTTCAAACCAGATGGATTCTGTCTTTCATCCAGAACCATAATGGCACCTTCCAGTGATCTGCTACCTGGATGATGCTATTGTAGCAGTCTGCCTTCCAGAGCAGACTCTTAAAATGACAATACTACCCCAAATAGAGCCATATTTCCACGTCTGTCATTGACATTGTAATCTGAAGCTCAGGCCTCCTGTCAGAACTAACCCCGAAGGTGATTAGTTTTCTTTCCTGGCTCTCTCCTTCCTTTATTGGGTGGACATGGAGCTTCGGCCATTCCCAAGGTCTCTTGAATTCTCCGTTAGCTGGTCTGATCTCTGTCAAGTCCTTTGAGAGAAAAGTCCTTTGTCCTGCTAGATGGCGGGCAAGAATGCCTCTTCCCTTCCATCTAGTCCATAGAGGATTTTACTATTCAACAATAATTATGCATAATTTAAGTGGTATACTTTCACATTTTTTATAAACTATTTTATCAAGATATCCTAAAATGCAATTTTATTTAAAATGATGTCATTATTGGTGTTTTCAAACTTTGCGACTTATTTCCTGCCATATATTTTTTCAAACTGAAAAGATTTTTTTAAAAGAATTATATTATTTTTATTACAGTGCTATAAATAAACTGTGTGTTCACTAGACACATAAATATGTTCCCTAGAGACTTGGTAGTTTTAAACTAACTTCCTTTTTACAAAAAATTTTCTTGCTATCAGTCTCTTAAGTTGAAGTGAAACAGACATTGAAATTTGCTTGGAATCATTCTGATAATGAGTTGTTATATAAATGATACTGTGTCTTTTTTGCTAAAACATACTTGACTCTGTTTTAGGGCAATTTTTAGTCAGGTTTTCTAAAATGCTTATTGGTCTACAGGTACTTGAACTGAATTCAGTTTATCCATATGAAAAGAGAACTTTCCCCGCTCTTCTAGTGTGGTTAATTAGCCCTCAATTATTGCAGGCCTCTTAATACTATATTTGGATTGTCATTCTTAAATACATAAATTAGCAATATTTCTGTTCTGCTGTATTCAGGACAGTGTCTGTGTTTACTTGCTGATCTCTGGCTTTTCCATGCAAAGTTTAGCTCAGTTTAAACTGACATCTGTTAATGTGATAAAAGAAAGCAAGTATTTCTCTGATACATGCTTCCTACCAAATACAGCACATCTGGGCATTTGGAAAAAAAATCGCAAGATCCATCTATATTCTGAAGCCTGGAAATGACATGTTAGTGGTGGTGGTCTTCATCATTTAAGTGAGTAGGAGAGGTTAACTCATCTGACTTTCACATTATATTGATCCTTTCTCTCCTGGGAAGAGCAGTGTTGTCAATTTTTGGTGGTTGTTATTCTTGAGGTGGGGAGCTTATGGAGGGAAAGAGAGTGAGTGAAAATGGGACCATAAGGACTGGATAACTAATTACAACATTCATGGGGCTGACAAGCTGTATGATACACAAATCTTTGTTCTCAACCGAAGAGCTTCATTTATAATGGATATTACAGTAAGAACAAAATGAAGTTGTCTAAAGGAAAATGATGTCTCAGGAGTGATTATTCTGGCTTGGCCACAAGTTAATAATGTGGCCAGCACTTAATTGTGAACTGCAGGACTACATTATCTTTTAAGAGATGCCACTCATGTGCAATCCAAACAGGTCAATTACTAACAAATCTCTGATGATCTCAGTACATCACGAAAGAACTAAAGAAAATGCCCAGATGCGAAGACACGTAGAACTGAAATAGGATCCAAACCAATTTACAGAAATGGAACTTAACCCTTAAAGGAATGAAATGAGCCTACTACATATTCATGTCTGTCTTATTAATTATTTATGTAGAAAGCAAGCTGGTCATTTGAAGCAAAATTTTACAAACCAGTAAATGCATGTATTTTTAATTCTCTTTTCTTATAGGAAAGGGAATATCTTTAAGAGAGAGGGAAGAAATAAAAGCTATCAATACTGGAGAAGTTTTTCTCTTCATATTGTTGGCAACTCTGTTTAAGTTCAACACTACAGGTTTCTGGACAAGCAAAACAATCTTGTAGTAAACACAATAAGAGTCTATTCATCCCTCATAAATGCTTATGTCTAACTTATTAATATTAATGGAGTTGCATACAAGCATTGAGGCGATAATAGACCCCATTAAAATCCATTTGTATTCATGAGCTTTTTTTTTAAGGTTACTCTTCAATCATTTCTTCTAAAAATGTGAGTCAATGATTTTCTTATCTTCAAAGATATTTCAACTATAGCTGCCCAAGTAAAGTAAGAACCCAATTAAAATTTATTTGCAACAAATTTCCATGGAAAACTTGACAGTCAATTGACCCATTTTTCCCCCTAAAATCACCTTCATTTGCATTATTAACTTGTATACAGTACATTAATCAGAAAGCATCAGATGATTTCTGTTTTCTGCTTCTGTTAGTCTTTATAATTTGAATTTGATAGATTGTCAGCTGGCAATCTGTCCCTAGCTAAGTTCCTAAACTAAGCTTCTCAAGCTGGTAAACCCAACCCAAGCCAGTCTACTCCACATTGTCAACTATAGTATACATCTCAGTATTCTTAAAATCATACAGGTACATTAGAATACTGAAGGCTAGGAACTTTTAGTAAATATTATATTCAGAAAATAATCTATTTTTTAAAGAATTTATCTTTGTGCTATTAATTACTGATTCCGTGGAAACATTAGTAATGAAAGAGAGAGATGAAGTAATGAGTAACTAGTGATGATGGAGAGATAGGAGGGGAAACTCAGTGTAACCAACAATTTGTATTCTCATGTGCTTGTAAGAAGGAGCAAACCGATGGGATGGAGAAAGCGGGAGGGGTGATAGCTAAGCTCACATTTGTAGTGCCAGTGATAAATCTCTTCTGGTTTTTCTGATTAAAGTAATACTTCATGCTTTTAGGAGAATAACCTACCATACATTCAGAACCTAAATTAAAAGGCAATTCAAATATTCCTGAACACAAAACACATTAAATAAAGGAGGCAGCCCATTCTTCAATAGTTCCTCCTCATCCAAAGGACTGAGCTGAACTATTCAGTTCAATAATACCAACACATATGTTTCTCGGATGGGCACGTGGCTGAGCCTTGATGAGGGAGACAAGTATGAGTGAGGTAGTGAGAGGTCCCCAGAGATTTAAATTCTAGGTAGGAGGGAAAATGTATACCCAAACTGCAAAGTATGTTCCCTACAACTACAGTTTATAGCTTAAAGTAGATTGCTTTGATAAGGTTAAACCCAGCTGGGGGAATAACACAACAAAAAAAATATATAAGTCATACTTGAAAGATCTCCATTTGTTTCTGGAGCAGGAAGCAAGGATACAGTGAACACAGTTCTAGGAAATAAAGACACATTGTATAATAATGCAAATTGGACCAAAAATAATTTGTCACTATATATTTTGGTACACACACACACACACACACACACACTAAATATGTTCATCGCATTCAATGTTAAATATTTAAATGCATATATGAAAATTCACTGCAATACAGAAGAGTACTTAGTGACACTAATTTGAATACTTATATTAGAGGCTGAGTGTATTAGAGCAACTGGGACAAATGCGAAGAAGCAAGCTCTTCAATATAGACTCAACCTTTGCTATTTTTTGGGTTTTACATGATTTGTTAGGTCATCTGTGGTCAGTACACAACATAGTGATAATGAGCAGTAAGACCAGATATTTTCACATATCTGCACACCTACTCATATACCTTGATTAAGTGACCTGCTGTTTGGCAGGTTCTGAGCTAGCTATCAGATAAACGGATGAAAGACATACACCTATCCTAAATTATTTTACAGATGAGAGGGGAGACAGCTATGTGCAGGTGTATATAATAGGCAAATGTGCTGATGGGAACACGAACAGGAGCTATGTGAGCAGGTTGGGAGGGAGGGATTGTGATGGTTTTGAGGAGAGATTTCCAGAGGGTTACATCTGAGCTACAGCTCTAAAGATCACCCAGGAGATGGAGGGATTAGCTCATTCTAGGACATGCACCTTAGTCAGTTCTGCAGATGGGTAAGGTGTGAGTGAAGAAGTGTCAAAAAAAAGACAGTGGGGAGGGTGAAGAGCCACATTCTGCAGAGGCTTGTGTGTTCTGTGATGAAGTTGTGTATCTTATTTGGAAGTTGACGGTGAGTCATTGATAAATTTTAAGGGCATTCAAACCAGGGGCAGATCATAGAAACATCACTATGATGACCATGTGGAGGACGGATCAGAAAGGATGAAGTCGGCAGCACAAAGATCAGTCAGGAGGCCTTTGCGCAAATGTGTATGAGAAATGAGGATAGGCTGAACTAAAGTAGTAAATGAAATGCTAAAGAAAGCATCTGGAAGCTATTTAGGTGGTTGAATCTATAGCATTAAGTGGCCAATTGAATAAAAGGGTGAGAGAGAAGAGAGTAGTCTAGGATGATTCCTATTTTTCTGCATTGAGATGTACAGAAATAATAAACATGAGGGAGCAAGCACAGAATAAGGAACATGTTTGGAGGAGAAGACACCAAGTTCAAATTTGCACTCTTGGAGTTTGGGATCTATGTGAGATATCTGATTGAAGATGTCTCTTGACCATTGATTTATGACACTAAAATTCAGAGCAAGTGTCTGAGCTGAAAAATATAAATATATGAGTTGTTAGTTTATATTTATGGATGATTACTGATTATAAACAGGAAAATAAGGTGAACAGGGGATGGTTCACCCTGTTATGGACATCTATTGTTTGGGGCATACCCAGCATCTGTTCACATTTCTTCTGGTAACAGCTTTGATATTTGGGGATAGGGGGTCACTGGAACTCTAATCCATGTAGCTGGGGTGGGCTGACTCGACTTTAGGCTCTAAGGGAGGCAGGTCACCCAAGTCTCATCAATCAGTTCCCACCCCCACCCTGACTCCCCACCACAGGAGTCCAGAATGGTGAACCAAACCAGGCCAATGAGACTAAATTCCTGGATTTTAGTTGCAGCTATTGGGAAAAGTTTTCTTTTCTGCTGGGATTGAAGAGAATGTTTTCAGCTTATAGCAGCTGATAGCTATCTTGCTGCCAGGTGGTAAGATCCCAAGAATGGAGGCAACAGAGGAATAGAAAGCTGAGAGAGAAAGGGAGAGTCTTATTAACAAAGTCCTAATGATGATATTATTTGAGTTCTTCGATGTAGTGGGCCTGAATTTGGAATGATTCCTAGACTTTTCATTTATGAATGCCAGAACATGTGTTTTATTGCTTAAACTAGTTTGAATTGATTATTTTTCCTAACTAAAATAGTCCCCATGAAGGACAGAGAATACATCTATATAATTTTTGTTTATGCAATTACAAAATATTTTTTAATGAATGAATGAATGGCAATAAAAGAGCATAATTTGACCCTCGGTATAATTCTTGATACCTGATTTGAACAGAATTGATATCTTTACAATTTTGAATCATCCTATTATAAATATGGTATATATTTCAATTTATTTAGTTCTTGTTTAATGTCTTTCAACAACATTTTGTCATTTTCTATTTAAAAAGCTCATGTTAAATTTCTTTCTTGGTAATTCAAAAATTTTAAAGAGTATTTTTTTAAATGTACATTTTAAATTAATTTTTGGTGATGTTTACAAATTAAATGGACTTTTTGTGTATTGACTATATAGCCAGAAATTTTGCTAAAGTCTTAATTTTAATTGGTAGATTATTTATGTTTTCTACATAGAAATCTTATCCTCTACAAAACGTCTTTTATGCTTTTCCAATCATCGAGTATCATGTTTGCTGTATGTGGATTTTTTGGGGGTGTGGGTTGGAGAATATACCCTTTATCAGTTTAAGGATTTTCTTTTAATTTTTAGCTTTCTATGAAACTTTTATTTTTTGATTTTTAAAAAAATCATGATCGATACTGAATTTTATAAGATGCTCTTTATACTCTTATTTAGATGATAAGTTTTTCTTCTATATCCCATGAGTGTAGTGAATTGCCTTAATTTTCTAGTTTTTATCTTAATATTTAGCCTTTACATTATCCAATACATAGAAGTTTTCAGATTTTCTATTTTTTTCTTGAGTCGATTTTAGTTACATTTTAAAGCTATGAGATACAAAAAGAAATTTCATGAAGAAAAAGGCAACCTATTTGTAAGGAGAATGCTCTGTGGCTAGCTTGTGCTCTGGCACAGGCTTCAGAAATTGGAAGGAAAGGTGAGTGGCAGCGGGCAGGTGAGACATGCTCTTTATGTCAGGGCGGAGGTGGGGGGATGCAGCAGTGGTGAAAAGCATGGCCGAGGACATGGCAAGCACTTACATATGGCTCTGAACAATAGTAGCACATGCCATGGGAAAGCACGATCACATGGGTTCACACAGGAGATAACACCTTGGTTACATGAGTGTGCTGTGCTGACTCACGCCTCCCCAGAAGGCTAACTAACCGGGGGGCGGGAGGAGGGAGCCTGGAAAAAACCACTGTGGCAATCATCTTAGTTTGGCCTAAGAAACCTGTTGTCTATACAAATGCAATTTCCCTTACATTCCACCCCCTAGGTAATAGGTTTCACAGCGACATACGGGCCCATAGGGAGGCCCCTTGGGCGCAAAGACCACAACAACAATATAGGCAATAACACGGTATGACCAGAACACAGCCAGCAGCCCCTAACACTAGGAGGGTCCAATACCAGGACATTGAGAGACATCCCCACCATTGTTGCAGTGGGTCTGCATTAACTGTTGGATGGCCTGTACCTCGCCACCAACTTTCTTCAATGCAGAGGAGATATCCTCCTGGTGATCAGGTATATGCACACAACATTCAGCATGTATGACTTTACATGTGCCCCCTTGGGCTGCAATATGAAGCTCAAGGGCCATGTGGTTTTGCAAAACCACTTTTTTCATTTGGGTGATTTCATCAACCAGGAGGGTCAAGGCCTGCCTGGCTTGATTCAGGGCCGAGCAGTACCCTCTGCCAGGGCATTCACTTCTAGTTCTACCTTAATGGTTCCACCCCCAGGGGAAAAGATAGCTTCCAGGTAGAATCACCTGGAGTCCATTTCACCCGAGCCAGCAGAACACGCCATCCGGTTATGTGGTTTCTTGGTAAAGATGGAGAGGACCTTCCCCAGGACATATGGCCGTCCCCACGTGCACCTCAAGTGCACCTTCCCGTCGAATGAGAAGGAAGATAAAGCCACCCATACCAGGTGGTGCCCTACTAGCCAACCGTGGGCTTTCCATGTAGGTAACCAGGTAGTGAGGTCCTTAGACGTGGCCCAGTTATCAGTGCAGACACGCAAAAGGGACGGCTCGTGCACAACTATAATCCACACGGCACACAACTCAGCCCATTGGCTGCTCTGCCCCTGCCCCGTTTCAAACCAAGTTTCATTATGATCCAACTGGACGGCCACTGCCGTTCACCGGGCTGAGGGGCCACAGCTGGACCCGTCGGTATGCCGGGCCTCCACTGGAGGACCTTGTATTTCAAGGTACGGGCTCTCTTCCCTAGGTATTACCGGGTCAGCATCAGACGCAAATTCAGCAGGACCCAGCACTGTCTGCAACTCTGCAGCCAAAGCGCTGGAGCTGAACTCTGCTCGTTGCTCCAAGTAAGCTCCCCACCTCACCAGAGTGGGCGTCTGGGCACCCCCTGATCATGGGCTGGCTCTCCACGACCTCGCCCACTCTGCGATGGGGTACGTGGTGCACACGGGCACCTTAGACTGCCCAGTTACGGCTTCACAGGCCTGAAGGGCGGCATCACAGCCGCCAGCCGCTTTCCCACCAAGAAACAGAGTTCCTGGGGGCCCTTCCCAGTCTGGGACCAAAACCCGAGAGGGAACCACCACTCACGCTGGCGCTGCCACAAACCCCCGCCCGCCCCGCCCGAGTCGACTGTCACAGCGAGGCCAAACGGCTGCGGGCGGTCCAGTGCTTGTAGCCCCCGGGCCTGTGCAGCAGCCTCTTGGCTGCCGCGAATGAGGCCTCTGCCTCGGGGACAGGCCCGCTGTGCCCCCTTTTTGCACCGGGAACACAGTGGCCGCAACAGTCGGGCCTAGTGGGGAATGAATAGACGCCGGTACCCCCAAAGCCCCGCAAACACTCGGACCTGTGTCACCGTGCAGGTCGGGTGAGGCTGGAATCGTATCTGTAACCGCCTCGCGGTGGCTCTGGTCTTACCTGAGCAGACAGCACCCGGGAATCCGACCGACAAGCCAGGTCCCTGGACGTTGGAGTCGTTCACGCCCAACCCCGCTGTTCCAACGACGTTCGAAGACTGGCGGCGGCTTCTTCTAGAAGGTTTCGGGTAGTTCTCCGGCGTCATCCCATACGGTGCAGGCAGCCATGAGCCAGTCAAGCAAGGAGCGGGCACCCTCACCATGGCGACCTCTTGTCCGTAACCTCTGCCTCAGGGAAGGGTGTATAGTCGTGGATGCCGATTGCTCCATCTCCCTTGGGGAGCACAGGGCGCTGTCCGTCGCTTCATTCCGTAAACGCAACGACCAGGCAGGCGCAGTCTCCTCGGGACGCTGCCCGTCGCTTCATCCCGTAAACGCAGGACCAGGCAGGCGCAGTCTCCTCAGGCCGCTGTCCGTCCCTTCATCCCGTAAACGCAGGACCAGGCAGGCGCAGTCTCCTCAGGCCGCTGCCCGTCCCTTCATCCCGTAAACGCAAGGGTCAGGCAGGCGCAGTCTCCTCGGGAAACTGCGCTGTTTCCCCAGCTCGCTCAGCCCCGCGGGGGCGTCGGCGGAGTGAGAGACGCGCTCCGTTACTGCAGGCGCACCTGCGCCAGCCCCGGAGGCCCCGTGGGTTGCGCATGCGCGATTCCTGCTTTACTATTGGCGGGCGCTCAGCAGAGGGGGCGCTCGTCCTGAGTCTCCTGTGTGCTCGCAGTTTGCTCAGCGTCCGAAGTCAGACCGCTCCTCAACTCTCGGACTCCTGCAGGCGGGCTTCCAAATCTTCCTCTGTCTCTTGTAACTCCCTCACCTGGGCTTCCCGCCAGGGCGTCCTCATGCTGCTCGGAGGGCTGTGAGGAAGAGCCGGGCTGTGAGGAAAGCCGGCCCACCCGGCCAGCCGCCGCTGGCTCCCCAGGCCGCGCGACTCCTCTGAGGCCTTCGAGGCCTTTTCCGGGGCGGCAGGCTGCATTCCACCTGCTCTGACTCCGTGGCAAGGCCACGACATGAGAACCACTGCCACTGGCCGCCACAAGCCCGTAGGAGGCCACACGTCCTGCCCTGCTGGGGTGGAGGGGACTCTCACCCCTCCGGATCCCGCCGGACTACGCCGGGTGTGAGGAGGAAGCTCTGTGGCTGGCGCGTGCTGGGGCGCAGGCTTCGGAAATCGGAAGGAAAGGTGAGTGGCAGCGGGCGGGTGAGACGTGCTCTTTACTGTGGGACACAGCAGTGGCGAAAACATGGCCAAGAGCATGGCGAGCGCTTATACATGGCTCTGAGCAATAGTGGCAACACGCCGTGGGAAAGCGCGATCACATGGGTTCACACAGGCGCTGACACCTTGGGTGCAGCTAACGGGGTGGGGGGACCTGGGCCGCAAAAACCACTGCGGCGTCATCTTAGTTTGGCCTAAGACACCTGTTGCTTGTACAAATGCAGTTTCCCTTACAGCATTTTAAAGCTTTGATTTAGTGACAAGGACCTGATTGAAAGGTAAATGATTAATAAAAGAATTAATGAATTTTCATAGTGAGAATTCAAGGTGGTCATAACAAAGCATCTAATTTAGAAAAAATGAGGGTTGTGTAGAAATTGTAAGCTGAACTGGGTTATAGTAGCAGGGAAATTTGAGATTTAGAAAGACACCAATAAAAACAAAGAAAACTTTGATCAGAGAATATTTGAGTAACCTTTCAATAGCTCTACAGTAAATTATATGCTTAACAGCAATTTTACTTTGCATATTTAATACACGATAAACATGTTCTCCAGAAGATGTGTATCTGTGTTTTTTATTAACATTTTTTATTCTTTCTGAGAAAGATAAAGCAGGAGGTTTTGCCATTAACACATATTTTTTCTAGCTTTTATATTCATTATGAAAGACAACAGATCAAATGAATATATTTGATATTGTGCTTTGTAATATTAAGTAATATTTTATGTAATATGAAAAACATTGTGAAGTTAAAGGAACACTGAACTTTTGGGTCTTGTTTGGCTCTGCCGCTAATTAATTTGCTGAGTCGTTGTCTTATACGGGCCTCGGGTTTCTCCCTCTGTAAAATGCAGGAGAGTGGGCTCAGGTGTTGCTACTCCAGGTGTGTTCTATGGACCAGCAGCATTAGCATCACCTGGGAGCTTGTTAAAAGTGCAGGTTGTTTGCTCCCACCCTGGCCTACTGCATCAGATTCTGCATCTTAATAAAACCCCCAGTTAATTTGTGCAGTGAGTATAGTTTGAGAGACACTCGGTTGCAGGAGCTTGAATGTCATTACATCTGAAAACACATGGATCAGGAGTGTGACGTTTCGCATAGAAATGCCCACATATTTTTAAATGATAGCAAGTGTCTTAAAACATAAATTCGGTGCCATATAGATTTAGGTTAATCCCAGGACTACAAGTTACTCCCTGTATGATGCTGGGTAAGTTATTTAATTTTTTTGTTCTCATATGACATGCAGACAGTAGTAACTGCCTTATAGGGATGGCATATTACATGAAATAAATATTTTATAATATACTGGAGTTCAAATACATGTTAGTTTTTTCATTTCTTTTTCTCTCTGCCACCCTTCCATATCCCCATCCCCAACTTATATTAAGCAACAAAGATACTGAGATGAATATATTAAATTCTGTTAAAAAAATATCAATAACATGTTCACATTTCAAATCTCAGCTGAACTATTATTAATAATTAACCTGAGAGGAGCCAGTTAATTTCCTACTCTAATGGAATTAGTTTCATTCTCTAAAATGGCTGTTACAAACCTTTCTCGCTCTCCTCGAATACAGAACGTCACCTCTTCCTGCCATATTTAGGCTCCTGCTAGACTGAGTCATTGATCTACAGCTGGATAGGGGAGGCAGAGAGATATCAGGACCTGCAACAATAATCACCTACATGGGCAGGAAAATATGGAATAGCAGCCTCAAACCCCTGAGCGCAGGTGTGCACAATGCCATCGAGCTCAGGCAAATAACCAGCGGTTGTCACAGGGTGAAGAGCCAGGCTGAAGATGGAAAGATTCTGTCATGAAGTAGAGAACTGGGAATTCATGACCTTACCAGAGAGCATGGACTATGTCTCTTTGTTTCATTGATACTTAGTGCCTGGCATGATGCCTGGGATTACTATGTGCTCAATAAATATTTCTTGATGGGTGGATCAAGGTGAGGCTGAAGAGTAGACTAGCTAACATGAACAGTGGGAAATGTGCAAGGTTTGTTCTTGAGAAATAGCCCCCAGAATGTGGAAGAGGGACTGGCAAAATAAGACAGGGCCCAGAGCTGGTAAAGGAGCACAGTCCCAGGGAAGATACAAAAGACCAAAGGTGGAAGCAGACAGGGTGGATATAGAAACACTGGACTCAGGCTCAGGAATGACAGAGAAGCCAGTTATTAAGATGTGGCTTCTAATCAGTGCATGACCCATGGCAAGAACCACGGGGTTGCTTCCAAGAGGACTGATAAGATAGAGCAAAGACTTGTAGACTATAAGGAAACTCCCTAGTATTTTAGATAGTACTTAGGATTTGTTTTAGTTAGGTGCAGTAAGACACGCAGACACAGAAGTGACTGTCAGGAAGGAAGAAGTTTATTACACTCACAGTTTACTAGAGGCAGAGAGTCATGGCCTGCCACACAGGGCCACATGGGAAACACACCAAGGCCAAGTGGACTGGCAGAAGAAGAGGAAAAAGAACTGTGGGCTAAAGTCTTTATTGCGATTGCAACAAGAAGTAGGGAAAGAGGAAGTCCTGCATTGTTGCTGGCTAAGATACAGGTATGTTTCAATGTGCTTGGTTATCGTACAACGTGAAGTGTGTGCCCCCACAAAAGGAGAGTGGCTCAGCTAGGCCCAGGGTGGTAAACAAGGGTGGCAGTTGAGTATGGCTGGTGGAAGGATACCAGAGCATCAAATACAGAAAATAAAATGATGGTTATCACACCTGGGCTAGGCCAGGGAGAAGGGCCCCACAGATGTGTGAGTCCTGGCAAGCTGCAGGGCCCCTTTGCACTGGCAGCGTCCTGGGAAGGTGCCTGGACATCAGAGAGGGGTGGTTGGTGGTTCCCGGCCCCAGCAAAGGTCCCTGTGCAATTGCTGTGGTCTAAATGCACTGACCACGAAGGGACCTTGTGGACCGAGATGGTGATTATTGCCATGGTACCCTGTGTAAAAAGATGACACTTTGGCACTGAGTGACGCTGCAGGATCCTGTCACAATGCTGGGAAAAAAGGGAGACTCCAACTGTGACTAAGATTAAATTTCTTGTCAGCCCATTGGGGTTCAGAGTTTGAAATTAAAATTTTAAAAACACCAAATTTCATGGGCTGCAGAGGTAGTTGTTGTAAGTTGACAGTCATTTAAACTGTAGGTGAGAATTGCTCCATTTATGGAAACTGAGATGTGTGATGTGGACGAATGTTTAGATATTAATTATCCAACTTCCACTCGGCCATGAACTAAGAGAGCACCTCAAATGGAGCACCTCTGGAAGATTCCTTTCAGAAAGTTGTTTGGGCTCTACTTACAAACAGGCACACTTCCCCCAAACAATTGGTCTCTTATCCCAACAATATTAAATACTTTAGCCTTTTTCCACTAGGTTGAAATGTCACCTTTACCATACATTAAACTTTGATATATTATTTAGGCCAGCAGTTCTTCACCTTTTTGGCTGCAGATGCTTTTGCATTCTTAACAATTTTTTGAGCATCTAAAAGAGCTTTAGTTCATGTAAGGTATAGCTATTGAAGTTTACCATATTAGAAATTAAAATGAAGAAATATTTAAAGTAGTTATCAATTCAAAATAATAAGCCTATTACGTGTTAACACAATAACATGTTTTTATTTAAAAACTTAATTATTCCACAAAGAAAAAAGTGAGAAAAGTGGCATTGTTTCGATGTTTTTGCAAATCTCTTGATGTCTGGCCTCATAGAAGACAGCTGGATTCTCATATCTGCCTCTTCAGTCAATCTGTTGTGATATTTTGTTTTCCTTGAAGAAAATCAAGTCTCAGATGATATGTGATTGAGAAAGGGAGGACCCTACAGACCTCTGAGAGGGTCTCAGGAAGCCCCTGGGGGTCCTTGGACCACATTTTGAGAATGACTCCTTATAGTTTACTTATAGGGTTTTTCTATTTGCTTCTATTCATCTACCTCCAGAACTAGTATTTCACTGTTTTAATTAGTGCATGTTTACAATATGTTTAACACACTATACCAAAATTTCCTTATTCTTTTCTTTTTTCCCCAAAATTTTTTTAGCTATTTTCACACATTATTTTTTTTCAGTTCAAATTTAGAGTAATTTTAAGTATAAAAGACATGCTGCTGGAATTTTAATCGGAATGGTATTGTTTATAAAGAAATTTGGAGAGAATTAACATCTTTACAAATACTGATTTTTCTCTTTGATATTACCCCAATATCTCAGAAAATTGAACACGAATCTTGGCCCATTGGACTCCTTAATGAAGTAGAGTTAATGTGCTATTATACATCTTTAATATGAAATTGCTGAAGGCCAAATCTCTGGACTAAAACCCTATGAGGGCTATGGGAGTCACTAATCCTAGCAACTATTTTTTTTAGCATGACATTGAATGGGGAAGGGTTCAATTACCAAATTCAACCCATTTGGTAATTAGTTTGTTGTTTCTTTCTTAGCTTCAGTAAGGTTTTGTCTTCATTCTTATGGTCAAAATTGGAGGAGCTTATTTGAACCTTGCAAAAATCAAAAGCAATAAAGCCTATGACACTGTGCTATGTCGGAAAGGAGAATAAGTGGGAAACAGTACTGAGAGGTTCTAGTTTTTAACCTTAGTTTTAGCTCTTATTCACTGCGGATTTGGAGATCACGTTAATCTCTCTGAGGCTCAGCTTTCTCATCTCTAAAATAGGAATGATGATAGTATCCTCTTTATTTCAGAGGATTGAGGTGAATGCAAAGCCTAGCTATATGCTTTGCAAAGTGTTTATAAAATGCATGGTATTATGTAAGAATAGAGCTTGGGAGTTGTAGAGCTGGACTGACACCTCAGAGGGCAGCTAGTTCATGAGTCCTGGGAGCCCTAAGTGTTTTCTAGGTACTTTCCAGAGTCAGGGAGTGTAGCTGGAGGCCCAAGTAGGAGGAAAATCAAAGTGCAGGGTCCCTTGCCCATTTTGCTGTATGAATTAGGTTTATGCTCTATGGTTTCTTGCTTGAAGAAAGAGAGAGATTGCTTTCAAACATTTGGACACCTCTAGTTCTAGTTCAGATATTCATTTTTACAGATGAAGAAACTGATAAACAGAAATTGTTTTCCCACTTCCCTAGCTTGACAATACTGGTATTGAGGCCAGAAGCGTGATCTAATGTTTAATGTGTGATATGCTTTCAATTTGCTTGAACTTTAAGATCTATACAAAATTTAATTATCTTAGGCTTTCAGTCTGGAAACCCTGATTTTCTGTTGATCTGTAGCCAGACATAGACCATAATTTTTATAAATAAAGCCAAATATAGACTCACAGCATAAATGCTGTTTAATCTGTCAAACCTGTGAATCTTCATCTTAGAACTAAGAAACATTTATACACAGTGGTTCACGAGTCTAAGTTAGATGAAGACATTAGGAAACATATCCTTACAGAAAATAAAAATATATTTCACTGAGGTATCTTTTACTTTGGGGCATCAAGGAAAATTTAGTTGAAAGGAGAAAAATAGATGCTCCTTATTAAAGTCTGACCCACCTCCTGGAGAAGTTTTATTCAACCTTTAGTGTGTCATATCTGTATGATGCCAAACTTCCAGATATCCCCACATACCATGATGAATATTTTTGGTTTGCTTTGATTTTTCTGCAGATAATCTGCTCTATGGGCACAGATAAATTACTTACTGTTATTGGATCAATTTTTTTTTTTTTTGAAATGAACTACATAATGAATTCCTTTGCTGACATGTCTTGATTTTAACACAGTGAAACTCAGAATATTAAAGTACTCTGGCTTCAGGAAGACAATGCTTGCCTTTTCTTGGGAACAGAGGAAGCACGTGACCACTGTCTGACTTGTTCCTTCGGGAATGGTATTGAGTATACAAGAGCAAGTGGCCAAGCAGCTCGTATGCCTGCCCCGAAGGAGCAGCTTTCACTGGAGAGAACTTTCAGAGGTGCAGTCAGGTGTATAAGTCCCCCATTGCCCCATCAAAATAGGGCAGTGCCCAGCTCTCTGACAGGGCCAGATGTTAGATTATGGAGGAGGAGCCTAACTCTTTGGCTAAGGGTCCTTTTAGTTTATTGATTATGAAAGCACTAGCCTCTCCTTTCTTATAATAAGGGACTAGGATATCATAGCGTGGAAAGGAAACTTTTTAAGCAGATGATTTGAGTAAAAGTGTTCAAAGAGTTTCTTAATATTCTATAAGGTAGTGGATAACAATGTTTAAATTTCCTGTTAAATTTTTGGCTTGGCTTTAAGTTCATACTCATGAATTGCAGGAGGGTGAAAAAGTCAGTACCTTATGTAGCAATGCTTATATATCAGGTTTACAAAGTAAACTTTACAGAGACCAGTGAAACTTCAGATCAGAAGGTGTTGCATATCTATGCAGACAATATGCTTCCTTACTAATGGGCCTTTGTTATACAAAATGATTTGTGCTGCATACTGAGCCGGTTTTAAAACAGGAAAATGTAAGTCTCATTTTACATAGACTCTGTTTTTAATTATAATTTGACAAAAGAAATAACTGCATTACCTATTTGATTTGCCATAACCTTATCTAGCACCACCTGTTGAGCCCAAGGCACTCAAATGCTGACATATTGCAGAGATCGAAATTATGTAGCTGGCATGCTAACTAGCATTGATGCCAACAAAAGCATAATGTAGCCTTTGTTCTTGAAATAAAACAAAAATACATTAAGCTACCAACTGTAAAGGTTTAAGAAAGCCACATTTAATTATACACAAACAGATCCTTCTAACAAAGAAATATAATGAAAAATGATCTTGGAGTTAAAAGGCCAAAGTTTGTATGGTCCATACTGGTAACTATCATGAGATGAAAAAACACAGAATTTCATGGTACAGTGGATTTATATTAAATATGACAAGGGGGATGCCGAATTTGTTTTCATGAACCTGATGGGTTCAATAGAGTAACGTTTGCAGTGAGGAAATAGCAAAATCCATTGCCAGAATTGGCAAAACAAAAAGCTATAATTAGTTATTAGCTATGTGTGTATAGTTCATTGGGTTCGAGTTTATGAAGAGTATGTTGCCTTTGAAAGTTCACCTGTCTTTGCCTTTGTGCGTGTTGACCTACGGAAAGTGAATGCTGAAATGTGCAGGCCAGACATAAAAGGTTGTGTAGGTGCATCGCCCCCTCCCCCTCATCTTGAGACAAAGGAATATAAAGGCCACTTAGAAGACAGACATTGGCAGAAACACAATATAAAATGTTTGAAAGTATTGATGACTCTATCTGTTCACTGTTGAGCCTTTACTTTGGGCCAAACATTGCACTTTCTAAATATTATCTTTTTTAGCTTCTCAATAAACCTGAAAAGTATTACTATTCCTATTTTACAAATAAGGATTTTGAGGCTTGGAAAGGTTAATTAACTTGCCTAAAATTGCTTAAGAATTAAGCCAAGTCTGTCTGATCCCAACACAATTGTTCTGAATCTGTGTACAATAGATCTCTATGATGGTATCTTTCCCTAAAAGATGATCTGTAAATTTGTGGATTAGGATGTGCAGGTCAACCAACGTGACTATAGTTCACTGCCTAAACTGTAACCAAAGAGAAGACCTACTCAATTATAGGAAAATGTAACTGCATAATAAAAGGATGCTAATAGAAGGACAGCATTCTATGCAGAGGTAAAAGAAACAGAAGGGATGTATATGATAGTAAATAGCGTTCAGGTAGGTACAGCAGAGATGTCCTTCTAATTCCAAAAGGCTAATATTGATTATTGGAGCAAAAATATCTCCGATGTGAAGAGAAGTAATCCAATTCACATAACTCTCCTTCATTGTTGACAATTTAACACTTATATTCTGATTCTGGGCTTTTCAAGCAGACTTCTGACCTTCAATTTCGTTTCTGAATTGAATTGGTCCACCAGGAAGGAACATGCTGAGCAAATGACCAACGGCTGTTAATCTGGCATCGTAACTTCTATTGTAATTTAATAATTGGCATTCTGATTCATGAAACAAATTCCTGCCATTTCAGTTTGCCTGAATAAATCTCTTTGAGTTTAACTGGTAGGATGCACAATAAAAGATAATTTCTGAATCTAAAAAACTGAAGAACAGGACTTGGAACCCACTAGCTCTATTGGTGTGGTCCCTACTTGGGACACCCTTTCTGAATCCTCTTCCTCTACTACATCACTTCTTAAGTGGAAGCAAAGGTTTTAAGACTTTTGGTCCAAGGTTCTCACTTGTATAGATGAAGAAAATAAGGCAGAAAGGTACAATGACTTGTTTAATTAGACAAGTGATATGGAGTTCTGATTGTGCTTCTCCATTTATACCCTTACTAATTTTTAGTTACCTTAGTTATGAATATTTGTTACATATAATTCAAGTGTCTTTCACTCTCTCATTAACAGCTACAGTTGCACAGACAAAAGCACTTGAGCCTTTGCAAATCTAAAGATGTCAGTGTCATTTATTGTTGTTTTATTATTCTTTGCATTCAGTAGCACCCTAAACTTGAATACTGAAAGTTGTAACAATGTGATTCTGTACTTATTGTGATAGGTGATTTTGAAAAATATGTTCCAGGCACTTAAACTTTACGTCCTAAACTTTCACAATGTATTTTGAGTGTTCTTTCCCCAGATATAGAAACTTAGGGTAGATATAAGTGTCTTAGTCTTGGTGGGGAGAAGGAGAAAGAGTAGTTAGTAGAGACAGAGGGGATTTTGTTTCGTTGGCATCTGCTTTATTGCTAATTTTCTTTGCTCATTGTTGAATTAGATTGGGGACATGCTCATTTTTTACAGTTCTTTGAAACCACCAGTAGGCATGTTGAAAAGGTTTTATGGTTTAGGATCACGTTGTAGAAAACAAGTTGTTAAAAAAACATATTTAAGGTCTTGACCGAATGCAGTCTCCAAGGAAGTGATTAAAGGGAAAACACGACAAAGTAGAGCTCTCTGTGGCTCTCTGTTACATGGTACAAGAGAAGAGGTAGGAAGAACTATCAAGGGACACTGAGAAGGAAGAAGAATTGAGATAGGAAAAATCCAGGCAATGACAGTGTCTTGGAAACCAAATGTAGAAAGGAGGGATGATAAGCTGTGTCAACAGCTGCTGCTAAATCCAGTAAATGAGGACTGAGACCTGACCACTGTATATTGAAATGTGGAGGTGATTGGTGACTTTGATAAGAGTGATAGCGACACAAGGCTGAATGGAGTGGTTTTAGGAGAAAACGAAGGAGAAAAATTGGAGACAACATGTTAGGACAGACCTTCAAAGGAATTTTGCTATAAAGGGGAAAAGGAAATGTGAACCGACAGCTAGTGGAGGGAGTGGAGCTTAGAAAGTTTTTTTTTTTTTTTTTAATATAGCACAGATAAAAAAGGATGTTTATATCCTGATGAGAAAGATCTCGTAGAGAATAGGAATTGATGGCATCAGATAGAATGTGGAGACTTGTATGAGCGACGTCTGATGTCCTTGAGTGGATGGGAGGGACGGGATTTGGGTACAAGTAGAGAGATTGACTGTAGAGGAACTATCATATATATTTGACAGATAAAGAAAATGAGACATGTCTGGAGTGATTGAGCTTTGAGAAAGAAGAGTCGATTTTGTGTTATTCATTATATAGAAAATACAATATACCATATTTTATTTGGGAAGAAGATATTTCTAAATAATCTTCTAGATTGATTGCTTTGTTCTTGAATGCATCACTATAGGCAATTATAGAGACTATCTTATCTCCAGCTATGAAAAATAACGCAAGTGGACAAAGAAATATGCAATGCTATGTTGGCTAAAGTGATCCAATTTTATAAATTCATCCTCATTTTAACTAAATTTTTGCTTAGGTGAAATGTCCTTTGAGAATGTAATCATATTTCTGTTAAGACTTTGGTTTGGAGAATAATGGAATAGAATAACATGTATTTTTAGCTCAGTTTGTTACAACTGAAAACATGGTAGTCTGTTTATTCAATAAATGCTCATTTTTCTTGCATAGGAGCATATTGTTTTATTTGCTGCTTGGTATAGTAGATTTATCTTTAAATTCGCAAAGCAACAGAATCCTTTTTTAAAAAGAAAACTCTAATTGAAACCCCACTATATAGAGAACAGATAACAGTGCTGCTTCTTTTGGATAAATTTCTTTTTAGGAGTTGAAATGAATAACATTTATTTAATAAAAATAAATTAACGAGTTTTTTGTGGGTGCACAAACTGAATTCAGGAGCTAAAGATGACAGCTGCACCCTGACATCAGTGTCACCATCTCATTGATTCCTGCGTTTTCTTTTGGTGAAACTGTATCAAAAAAATCATGTTTCATACAGAGAAGTAGCTGCATGGGTAACAAGTTTTTAAACAGCTCAATTTATAATCTCAGGAAGGTTGAAAAGTATATAGGATACTCAAAAAGAGTCACTAATAATATCTGACAGCTGACTGAATTCCTTTTAATAAAAAAGACATTTAGAGTACCAAACTTATGTTAGTAATATTGCGTAGTTAGCACAAGACTTGCTCTATATTCGCTTCTTATTTCACAATAGACTATCTATACATCACCATAGGCTAACGCATCTAGCAGATCTTCCTGAACCTTTCTTGGCATTTAGTGGAATATAGAACATGAACTATGTGTGGAATTTATGAAAGTATTAGCATATTTGAATTCAATAAAAGACTAGTATAACAATGTTTCTGATTATCAGCATATTTATAAAAAGTTTAAATGTAGGCGCAGGGATGGTAAAAGAAGTTTTAAGTAGGGCACAAAAATGAGTGAACCGAACTCAACAAGTTAACGGATGGTGGTCTTCAGTGTGTTAAAATTTGATTTATAACACTTAAAAGTGAAATTTGTATCTAACACAGAATCCCTGAAACATGTCTTTGGTAGACTAAAGTGCCGTGGAACACAATTTGAAAACCACACGTATTGTGGAAAGGCTGAGAGATATCACATTCTAAGATCTGCCTGGGAATCCTGACTCTCTCACGTACTAGCTATTTGAGTTTGGCCAGGTGATGTAAACCTGTTGAGGCTTCATGTAAAATATGGGAGTATGACCCTTCCCACAGCTAGTTTCTTTCTAAGAGTAAATCCTTTACTATATTTCAGAGTACCAAGTGTCTAATACAGTATCTGACACAGAGAAGACATGCATCAAATGCTATTTGCATTTAAGCCTGACGTCTTGAAAAATAAAGAGTAGTTTCTAAATCCTTAAAAAAACAGAGGTAACAGAGTAGTTTGAGGGGGAGAGGGAAATTATGGTTGGATTTGAGGGGAAAAAAGTGATTTCATCACAAAGAATGATTTTCTAACAGAGAACACATGGAAGAAAATGCTTACCTTTAGGACTGAGTGGAAATATTTACGATACTAGATTGAATGCTTTGAACATTAAATAACGTGTATCTAATTTTACAAATCAGCCACTACATTTTTAGAGTCAGATTCTTTTTAAATTCAATGTTCTCTTCAACTTTCCAGGAAATACTGTGCTCTGTCAAATGGTCAACAAAAGACAAAACTGCTGAAAAGATGCAGCACCTTAATGTAGCTTTTTCGATTAGCAATTCAACCTTATGCTTTGGGGTTCAAGGGTCTTAGCAGTGCTGTCTTTGGTAGGCAGGCAGACCTGGGTCAGTTCATTATTCTCGAGCTGGGACTGAATTACCCTGGCTCTCTGTTACTGCAGATATGGTAAAATCACCTTTTGTTTTATGGTCCAAATGAACCCATATTCCCTGAAAGAATTTTTTTCCACATGTAAGAAAGAGCCAGGTATATTCATGGTTTAGCGACTTGCAGTTATTTAAATCTGTGAGCCAACTCAGTGATAGAAAAGATTGCATGTCAGTAGTTCTGAAACCTGGCTGCATGCCAGCCTCATCAGGGGAGCTTGTTTGTGGAACATGGTCAGCGAGACCTTGGCTTATGATTATAGTAGTTTGGGAAAGAGGTGATGGTGGCAGGTTAGATAGAAAAATTAAGAATTAAGCAGCCTCACTCGTCTTTGAGGCAATGAACATTTTGCTCTATGATGCTGTGGGGTTGTTGGATTGCACACCACTTGCTGACGTGAGTGGAAGTAAAGATGGGATTGCAGGACAGACCTAGAATCACAGGAGAAAGCATGGCTTGTATCCCTGGTTTATGTGGTTATTCATTCCTCCAACAATTATTTATTGAATACTTATTTGTAGATGGTGAACACTAGTCCAGGTGCTGAGGCTGCAATTGTATGATGGATAAACTTGTTCACTTCTTTCATGAAATTCGCTATTTAGTAGAGACCAGGCAAGTAAAGAAACAATTCTATTAATTGCATGATGATGGTAAAGGAATTCTAGGTTTTGTGAAGGCAACAGACTCATCCTGGGGCAAGAAAAAGTTGCTAGGTATGAAATTTAAACCGTTACATCAAGGATATTTAGAAGTAAAGAGATAACAAAAGGAGGAGGAGATGCCATGCTAAGGGATGGAAAGGGCTTCCATGAAAAGGAAGATGGGAAGTCAGGATGGGCACGGCTCTTCTCAGGCTTCCTGCAGTCCGCGGTGTCGCTGCAGCTGCTGTTCTCACCGTCAGAGAAACTCAAAACGGCAAAGCCAAATGGATCTTAGGAACAGCTAAGCCTTCCCTGACTCAGAAAACTGACCCGTTTCTGAGCTATTCACTAACGTTATTCAAAGCCTTCTCTTCTATAATTACGAATAAAAATGGAAGCTATCTGAAAGATTTGCATATAAAGTATGAGAATAAATGATACCAGAGTTGTTTCTAATTTGACAAGGAAACCGAGGTAGGGCAAGTGGGTGACACTAAAAAAGGAAAAAGCATAATAGACCAACTGTAGACACTTTACTGGACTGATAATTTTTTTAAAATTCAACATTAACTGATAATGCTCCAGTGCTCTGAATTTATCTCTTGAGCTGATGGGGCCTTCCTTGCTTTTCTCAGTGACCATGACACCTCTGCTTTCTACTCTGGGTCTAGGGAATAAATTTTTATTGTTATTATTAATGTTATTTTAGTTGTGGTAAGAACATGTGACATACCAACTATCCTCTTAACAAAATTTTAGACATACAATATACCATTGTTAACCATAGGCATGATATATTGTACAGCAGATCTCTAGAACTTATTCATTTTGTAGAACTGAAACTTTATACCCAATGAATAGCAACTCAGAGAGTGAGTTCTTTCACCCTTCTTCTTGTTTCCCTGCTTTGATAACTTGCTTTGGACCCCAGGACCTTGCAGACTCAGGCCCAATTCTGTTCTTGCTGTTCTTCCCAGAGGCTGTCATTCCCCACTGAAAGCCAGTCTTCCTGGACTTCCAATGCCTCTATAAGGTCAGCCCCAAGTTTATCTTATTGTCTACACATTACTTGTGCATTCTTTGTTTTGCCCCACCTTTACTTAGTAGCTGTCTTGGTTATCAGGTCCACTGCTGCCTTACTTGTGTCCAAGTAACCCTTATTTTACTTAGTAATGACCCCAAAGCACAAGAATAATGATGCTGGGAATTTGGATATGCCAAAGAGAAGCTGTAAAGTGCCTCCTTTGAGTAAAAAGGTGAAAATTCTGACTTAAAAGGGAAAAAAAATCATATGCTGAAGTTTCAAAGATCTACAGTAAGAATGAAGCTTCTACCCATGATATTGTAAAGATGGAAAAAGGAATTCATGCTAGTTTTGCTCGAACTGCAAAAGTTATGGCCACAGTGCATGATAAATGTTAGGATAGAAAAGGCATTAAATTTATGAGTGGAAGACACAAACAGGAACATGTTCTGATAGATGGCAATTGAGTTTGGTACTGTCCGGCGTTTCAGGCATCTGCTGTGGGTCTTAGAACATATGCCCTGCTGATAAGGGGGGAACTACCGTACTTGATTTTAGGAAAAACTTCTCATTTATTCCCACAGGTAGAGCTAAAACTGAAGAGTGAGTGGGAGAAACTGTTACCCAGACATAGAGAGTTAAAACCATATGTCTAACGAGAAGACTCAGGTTTTGCCAAGGGGCCAAGTATTCCCCCAATTATTTTCTTTCTATTACTATTACTACTATTTTATTGTTGTTTCCCCAAATCACTCTATTAGATATTAATACTTTTTTTTTTGGCCTTTGGATAGAATAGGAATTCATTTGAGTAAAGATTTAAAAGGTGAATTTATAAAATCTAGTATTTTCCTTTTTGTTTTAATTTTTGTATAGTCATTTATTTTTATTTATTAAGTTATTTCAGAAAGTGGCTCAAGTCATAGATGGCTCAAATTACCTAGAAGTTTTACTATAATGAAAAATTAACATTATTCTTATGAAAAAGGATCTATGGGCATAATGCTAAGCTAGAATTCAAGCCACAAGATCACTTTCCTTTTCTGCTTTTTATTAACTCTGCACTTTACAATGGATTTTAACCTTTATTTTCTATAGATACAGTGGAGAAAATACCATCTAGCCTGGACACTGTGAGGATAACTAAACATTATAGTCTGCCACATAAAGTTAGTATTAACACTTTAAACATTATTTGATAAAAAATGCACATTTTTAATAAATCTATTTTTCACTTGGCCTATCAAAAATTGCCACATGGAGTACCGACAAACAACCTTATTTAAAAAAAATACCATTTGAATTGCTGTGAGTTCACTGAAGAGAAGTTATGTGACAAAATTGTGTGCAAAGTATGAATGTGTTTTCAATTTGAAACTGGCTTGAAAAATTGTATTAGTGACATTTCCAGTGGCCTAAAATATTTTGTCAACGTTAGAGCTAAATTTTACAAAGTATCCTGAGCCTGCCCAGAAACACAAGGAATGGACAATTAATTGAATCACAAATCCAAGGTAATTTGTTAATTTTAGTGTTTATGTAAATTTCTCAACTTCCTCAATATGAAAAAAATATTTTAAAGAAACCATAATAAGCTTACATAAAGATAAAGCATATGAAAAATAGTTTGCGGGACAATATAATGTATTCACATTCTATTCCAAATCTCATAAAAGACAGCTATATCCAACCTTATTTACCATGTTTCTCTATATATTTTAAATATACGTATTGGATCAGGGAGCACCATGATATTAAGAGTAAATTAGCTGCTTCAGGGTAAGCTTTGTAGGTTTGCTGTTCGATTTTGGGATGTGTTGGGGTGAGTCAGAATGGGAGTCCTATGGGGAAGTCGGTTTGCCAACATCCTGGTGCAAAGTCTCAGAAACTGCATTTTATTCATTTGTCTAGAGGATGTCAGTCTCTGAGGGATAGACTCACACTATGCCAACGGAGAAAAGATTTCTAGAGCTGCTAATGTACTGATATCCTCTCTGTTTTTCTTACATGGAGCTACGTAGTGATTTGGAAACTAAGGTAAGGTATATCTTCAACAATGAGATTTGCTAAATGTTGCAATGCACAACTGACTCCCTCAGTTGTCAGTGACACTCCATATGGGTGTCCTTCCTGTATATGTATTAAAAATGGGAGCAAGATTAACTATCTAGGGTGATTATAAATTGGTCCATAGCAAACAGGAGGATGGATCATAATGACCATTCATGGGGAATTTCTGTGAGGACATGCTGCCGATCGCATCTGTCGATGCTTATCACTATGCTATTGTTGCACCTACAATCCTCACTCTGTTAGACATCAACACATTTGTTTCTTGCCTTTAGACAGAATAGGAATTCATTTGGGGGAAGATTTATAAGGAGAATTCATAAAGCAAAATCTAGTTTTCCTTTTCTGTATTATTAATTTTTTATATAGCTACTTATTTTTACTTGCCAAGTTTGTTCTTTCAGCAGCTCAAGCCACAGATATATACTAGGGAAAAACCCTTGTAAATTTTGTGAATCAACAAAGGTTCAGTGTCCTGTTTTTAATGTTTATTTAGTCCCCCCCCATTTTCCCCACCCCAACAAATCAGAACAGTGGGTCACCCACTGTCAATAAAACGTTATTACATAGATATTAATTAATAATTTGTTCTTTTTAGCAAGTCATAGTGAAAAGAAGTTTCAATTGTCTTTATAAAAGTTACTTTCTTAGAAAAATGTGAAATTCACAATCCCCATTAATTGAATTTATTGTTCTTTCAAGAGCCATATGAATTTCTGTCTTTGGCATTTTTATTTTCTGTTTTATGAATTCTTTTTCATGTATGACTTGATTTATAATGAGATTACAGCATTTACAGAATTATTAATTTAGCTATTAGGACATTTAATATATTTTGTGTGCATTTCAAAGGCACATAAATGGGTGAAATAAGTTTTGTGTACAATGGTAAATTTATTATACTATACTTATTGAAAAGGATAGCATAGCATTTAAAGAAATAAACATTTTATTTTGGAATAATTTTAGATTTACAAAATTTGCAAAGATAGTACAGTAAGTTTCTGTATACCCCAGTTTTCCTTGTTAACATCTCATATTACCGTGGTACATTCGGAAAAACGAACAAACCAACATTTGAGCATTACTATTAACTAAACTTCAGACTTTATTCAAATTTGTCCAGTTTTCCCACTAATATCCTTTTCCTATTCTACAATTTGATCTAAGTTATCACATTGCATTTAGACAAAGTTTTTACTGAGATAAAATTTTAGAATTAAGAACAAATGTCTGTCTCTCATGAAGAATGCATTATGTGTATGTAATGGCAAAACAATAGTCCCAAATCCAAGTCAAAGTGGGGGAAAGAACGCTAAGTCCTGTGAGAGGGTGCGTTGGTGGAAACCACTTCTGCTTCTGCCTGTTAGACAATTTTAAACCTTCTCCCTGGTTTTCCTCATTTCGTTCAGTTAAGTAAGAGTGAAGAAGAAACCGCACACTTGACTGCCTCTCTTCCCTAAATCCTATCCCACTTCTCCCGTCTCTGATAACCCAGTAAATGTTCTAACATTTTAAATGCTTTTTCAATCACCCATCCTCGGTAATTTGTAGTCTTCAGGAATCTTCTTGCTGAAGTATCCGTGGACTGCTCTAAAAGGGCATTGAGCTATTCGCTGTGAAACAGTAAGACACACATGCTAGTTCTTTTGTATTAAAATACTTTTATTGGGGAAGGAAGTTTGGTAATGGCTTCTGGAAACTTCATTAAAAAAAAAAACCCCTATTCTGGAAAATTTCTAAATCATTTGCTGTCATTGCTACTACATTATACACTGATATAGAGGTAATTTTTTTTCCCTAAAATAGTTTTGGGAAAGGATATAACATTGTGGCATCCTGGAAAAGCTGCCATCTGACAGCTGTGTGAGAGGTTTCCTTGTAGCGGACTTTGAAGAAAGGACTGATCTACCAGCAAAGTCTTAAACTTAGGTGACAGTGGAAAAAGCCAACTTTGCAAATAATTACTTTGTAAGCTACTAGATAGCATCCTGAGAAGCTATTTCACTTTTGAGCTTGATTTTCTGATAAATAAATCTGCAGACTTAAAGATTTAAAGACATATCTTTTTAATACATAAAAATAAAGATACATTTAAAAAGTTTAAATTAATATTATATTTGAATAGGTAGTTTTGTCATATGAGAATTAAAGTTATATTTACTAGGAAGCCATTGGAATGCTTATATATGCTACTTCTGAATTGTTTAACATCTTTCCTCTATAGATCTTTTTATTTACTTATTTGACAAAAATTGTGTGTATTATGTACAATATGCTGTTCTGAAATATGTATACATTGTGGAATGGCTAAATCGAGCTAATTAACATGCATTACCTCACAGAATTATTTCATGTGTGTGTGGTAAGAGCACTTAAAACCCTCTGTAGATAGATATTGAATGCAGTTGTTTTGGAATGATAACATTAACTTTAAGAATATAAGTATATAACTTTAATATAAGTATATAAGAATATGCATTGAAGCAAAACTTGGAGATTTTATAAGAATATAGTCTGGTTATGTTGTATTTCTATAAGAGCTTGACTCTTAGGCATTTTGGATGGAGATATTAGGATGTAGCCTTGTCTTACTGAATTTATGTTGAGCTACATGGAAGTTATTTGAAAATTGGTTTGTTCTTGGTCTCTTTGCTCTCCATACTGGCAACATATTTTAACTTGCTGCCAGCTTGGATCTTCAGTTGGCCTATATTCTGAGACCAGCCTCTGTACTTGGCCTGAAGTTTATAGGAAGCCCTGGCTAGAGTTATTGGCATCATAGCCAGGCCTAATTTCCTGGTATTCTGACCCTTTATTGTCCAGTATCCTGCCTGAGTCTTTGACACTTTGTTGTCCAGGCTCATTACCTGGGTAACTGCTTGCTTTTGCTTAAAACCTATATTCATAAACCAGTTACCGGATTCTGACCTAAGAGACCAGCTTATCTTCCTACCCACACTGATCTAACTGAGCTAAACCCTTTGCCAGCTTGAGCCTGTGGTACTACCCTGTCCTTTGGTCTGTCACTGCTTGGTTAATATATCTGAAAAAAACTAGTTATGTCCCTCACCTTGCCTCTCCTAGTTATCTTACCTCTGTTTTGTTCAGTTACTGAGCCACAACTGTGAGTCAGAAATCGGGTAGATGATGTGGGGAATATAGAAAAAGACCCAGTTCCTGCATTCTTGTAGCTCTGGCTGGTGGGAATAAGAGACACACACAGATTATTTCTTGACTGAGAGGTGAGGACTCAAGGAGTTTTCCTGGGTTAAGGATGGTACTTGAGTTTTGAAAGATGAGTAAAAATTAACCAGGCCCTGGCATCCTCCTGGCTGCTGAGTGACATGGCAAAGGCACAGAGATGTGGACCAACGTGCTATGCAGGCGTATGAGAAGTGTTGTTATTGTTGGAGTGTGTTTAAAAGCTTTGCTTGCTGCTCTCCATGCTGCGATCTGACATAGTAGTTGCAGAGAAATCAATATGACAAAGATTTAGTGAGGTTAATTCAATATTAGAGTAAGGGATTTAGCAAATAGAAAGTACTGAACTCTATGTTGAGTCATAGTTTAATTAATTTGCTGGGTTCCACGTGAGAACTGTGGTGAAACAAGAACCATCTTAGAGAAGAATCTGGTTCCTCGTTATGGTACAAACCCACTAATTCAATCAAGATTCACCTAATATTCGTAAAGTTCTGCTGTGAACCCAGATCTCATCATAACCAGTATAATACATTTCCAGAAGGAAATGGTTGGTCCTTCCCGTTATTGACCTTTTAATCTCACTTATAGCAAAGTAGCCTAACCAATATTTTAGAATGAATTAACTTGTAGTCATTGCTATAAATTTTTGTTTAGTTGGACATAGTGAAAGAGGTAAACAAGACATTACAACTTCTCTCAAAAATATAAGATGAAATAAAAGTAAATTATATGAGATAATGTAATTCAAATATGTAATGTGTAGTTCAAATATGTAGTAGAAAATCCCCTAGCTGGGTGAAGTGGCATGCATTCTCTCTGAGTATCTTGGTGGGTTCTAGCCACTTCCTCTGTAAGATGTGAAGATTTGATTTATATCTAAGGTCTTTTCTAGCTGTAAAATGCAATGATTTTAGAAAGTCTGTATAAGAATTTCGGGCTCAGATCTAGACGTTCCAGTGCGTGTAGAGAGCCCCGTGTCTCTGCAAGGAGATCCGTTAGACCAAGTGCAATCAACGAATGTGGCACCCATCCATTTTAATGTCTGTAACAAGCATTTGATATTATATCACGTCAGAAAAGACTGTTAATATGGAGAAGGAGAGCAAGGAATGAGAAAAACGACATACAAGTCAAACTGTATAGATGGGATCTTTTTTGGACTCATATACAGATGCTTTAAACATATTTCTCATTTCATGGCAAATTATCATGGTTCTACACAAGGATCTTGCCTCTCTTATTTTATTCCTTCCTTCTTCTCATTTATCCCAATTTCCTAATTTTATTCCCTCCCCCTCTTCTTTAGGCATCCTTCTAGAGTGTTTAATGTGGATGTCTTTGTTTGCAATCATTGTTTCTAAATGTATGTTGTGGTTTCGTGTACCTGTATTTTTAAGTTATGCATGTGGTATTGCATTTATTTCATTCTATTTTTTCTCCCACAGTACTAGATGTATAAGATTCATTTATGTCACTATGTGTACTTGTAATCTGTTGACTAATTCATTGTGGGCATCCACCACATTTTTCCTGTCCACTCTAATCAGTGATGGATACTCAAGTTTCCATCAATTTTTTGCCTCTCAGTTTACATGGAGATAAACATCCTCATACAGGTCTTTTTAGCAACCTGTGTGAGAGTTTCTTTGGAATATACAGTATACAAAATATGCCTACACACACACACACACACACACACACACACACGTACATGCATGTATATGAAACTGATGGATGTTAAGGAGTGTGTATGTGTAATTTGGTTGAGTGTTCCAGATTGCTCTCTAGAAAAGTCATACCACTTTACACTTTCCCCAGCAGTGTGTGAGGATCCTTATACCTCCATATCCCTGTCTTTATTGGCATTATCAACCCTCTTCTTTTTGCCAGTGTAACAGGTGTGAAGCGCTATCTCATTGGTTTTACCAGGCAGGGTCAGCAAAGGCCCTGACAGAGGAGTGACAATAGCTAACCTCGCTGCCTCTGGTTCTGATTTCTGTGAGCATCTCTCATTTCTCATTCTTTTGCGGCCATTAGAGAAAGGTATGGTGGGGGGGGGGGAAGATTCTCCTTCTCTAGTCTCTATCCCTTCAAGAGCTTACTTCATGTATGGTTTGGAGGGCCTGGCTAGAGAGTGCCTAGGCCTCTGCCTAGACCCCCAGCCACTGTGTGCCAGGCTGTGCCACTCCAGCAACTCAACCTCCATGGCTGGCCACATTTTCTGGAGACTTAGGCAGTAATTAGTGCCAGGAATTTTGAGAGAGCCTGATCCTTGAGCTTGGCTCTCTGTGCAGCATACCTCAATATTCTATATTCCTCTAGCCACAGCTCAATTACTCCCAGGGGTGCCTCTGCCTCCACTGTGTTTTCTGTGCTGCAGACACCCTCAGATAGAGAATGCTGACTGGATGGAGATGTATAGGTGCAGTATTCTGGTTATTGTCTCTTTGAAATCACGACCAACCACCTGGTTTCCTTCTACTTCATCAAAAGAAAAGAGATAAAAGAAGGAACGAATAGAATCAAGGATGGAGTAGTAATTTTGGTAACAGGGAAGCCGAGTCTGGAATAATATGATTTGATGCTTGGAACTACGTTGGGGAGTCAAGTGCAATGAGCATAAGCTTGGATTACCAGAAAATTGTGGAAGAAAACTGTTCAAATTTTCATACAGGAATTAGAAATTGTCTCTTCCCTATTTGAGGTTAGAGATACTTTATGTCTCTTATGCTTTTATGACCCAAACAGGCTTCAAAGAGTGACCATTACAAATATTTGAAAGTGAAGAATTGGTCCTGAATGCCTGTGAAAATTAATATATGGTCAACTTCAGAAAATGTATAATCATTCTCTAATTATTGCTGATACTGTGGCTAAATCAGCTCATGGAAATTTACATACAACTTATCATCCATAAATAGGAAGCTCAAGGTGAATTCAGAATGACTGTCCTTCACAGATCATTGTGCAAATGGATTCTGAGTCGTTGGGTTAATTCTAGCTAATATTTGGAACTTACCCTGTATCGTTCTTTTTTCTACTTGAAATATAGTGGGATTTCTCCCAGATGAAACCCTAATGTCTTCTGGGCATGCTGGGGCTAACTGCTTCTGTAACCTCTTTTCCTGATAAGAGCCTCGTCTTCCATGTTACTTGTCTGCTATGTTCAGACAGGGAAAGGTTTTCTCTAAAAGATCACCTGTGTTTTTGTTCAGAAGTGAGGGACTGATGTTATGATTGAGAAACAGCAAAATTGCTTTTTGGGCTAATTTAGCTTATGCTGCCAGATACAATTTTATGTATTTATGTAGCTACTTCCCTTACCCTTTATCCTCTAAAGCTCCTTGCCCTTGCTTTCTTTATCAAATGAAAACAATAACATCTGTTTCATACTTTAGAGTTGATACATATCATTTCATGTGCAATATCTCATTTAATTTCAACCACTCTTGACATGTTCATGAACATATCTAAACAATTAAAATGTTTCAGGATTAACTATGAAGAGTTCAATACCCCTGGTTTGATTGACTAGATGACAAACATCTGGCACCCAGACTAACCCTTGGAAAAATGATAAAGTAGACACAGTTTGTCTTCTGCATTCTTCCCACTTTGCTGGGCGTTCCTTTTCCTGACACAGCCAAATCTCCCTTCTGGCGTGCTCCATGCTTTCGTCTGGCCTCCGATTACCCAGGATTCTCTTCACGGAAAGCCTTTTTTGAGGCAGCCTGCTTCACATTTTTTTTTTCTTCCTAGTCATCAAAATTTACATGCCCTATATTTTCTCTTCTTAATCTCTTCTCTGCCTATTGCAGTGAACTCTCTAAAAGGTATTTGCATCTGGGATAGGAAATCACAGAGGTAAAGTCTTAACCTCAAGAAACAAACCAGTAATGGCAAAATTTCAGATATAGTGGCATGTATAATTTAGGAGTGGGAAGCCAAGCCCTCAAACCACAGCAGGTAGATGACTATCAGTGCCACCCCATAGGAGGCAAACCTTTTCTGGAAGGCACAATATTTATCAAATAACTGAATAGTCAATTGAATTTATTACTTTTTACATTCATCTTTCAATATAACATAGGTTGAGATTATATGCCTCTTATTTATCATTTTTACCTTTGAGAATAAGCTCCCAAGACACACTGTGTCTACCACGTAGCTCATTTGCCATTCGCAAAAACGCGTTTAAAGGTGCTTTGGAAATGATGATACTTATGAATTACTAAATCATTCCATTAAGGGAAATTAAATTGCTCACATTAGAGGTAAAATGTATTTACATATATAATCCCTTCTCAGAATAAAATAGATCATAAAGTTTTACATTGCTTAAATTAACTGAAGGGAACGTACAGGTCACCTAGTCCAAGTTCCCTTACTTTACCACTGATGAGACTGACACACAAAGGGGATAAGTTACTTGTGCTAGATGTCACAGAGCGTTAGCAGAGGCATTGGGATGAAAACCCAGGTTTTCTACTCCACACTTCTACCTTTTCTACAATATGATTTTGCTGCCATCATCAACTGCAATCATAGGTTGGGGTTATTAAAAGAAAAATCTTTAGACAAGTTAAATTCAGCAGAATTTATTTGAGCACAGAATAATTCATAAATTGGGCAACACTCAGAACCAGGAGAGGTTCAGAGAACTCTGGCCAGCACCGTGGGCAGGCAGTATTTATAGACAGATACAGGAAATGACGTATAGAAACAGCTTGATTGGTCCCTGCTCAGACATGGTCTGCTTAGTTGGCAGCCTGGGATTGTCAGAAGCTCAGCTGCTGCAATTGTCCGAGACTCACCTACTTGTTACAAGAAGATACTCTGAAGGTAGGTTGCAGTTTGCTACATAGAAACTCCAAGTAAGGGGCAGCCTCAGGCCAAATGTAGTTTAATTTAACAGAATGAAAAGTAGAGGGTCTCCCACAGGCCTGCTTGTCTACAAGCCGGCTCTGGACTGTCTACACCTCGCTTAAGTCTGTAGTCTGCAATCTAAACCACCTCCGCTCTCTCTTCCTGATTTACTATGACTTGATTTTCTTCTTTATCCCCTTAGCATTTATAATCTGAAGTAGGCACTGTGTGTACGTTTCTTTCTCGGTCAAGGGATAAAACAGAACACCTTTGCACATAGAAGAAACTTAATGCACACTTTTTAATGTAAGTTTTTAAGTAATAACAATTAGTTATTCTGGGTCATTTAACTCCTTAAAGGCAGAGGCCTTGTTTTATACTGATTTGCCCACTACTTTATCCTTAGGTGCTGATATTGTTCAATAGCTCTTTGTGGAATGAATGAGTTAATAATAGATGAATAAAACAAGGTATTTAAACTATCATTTGCATTCCAAATAATTTGTAACTCTACCCCCACCAAGTGACATTTAAAAACTATTATTCATTAATCATCTAGTGGTGTTGGTAGAAACTAATTTTGTTTTGATTAAACTTGCATAATTTTATATTGAAAACAGGATTTTATTACATGCACTGATGGTCATGTCACTTTTTTTTTTTTTTCAAATTCTCTTATATATATTTTTTCTGTTTTCATTAAACAGCAAAAGTCACTTACATTCACTAAGGATAGATATAATTTACTTGGATTGGATTAAAAGTTACTTTTCAAAATACATTTAAATATTCTTTTTGGTTTTCACGTCAACACATTTCACACTTTTTTTCTTGTTACTGTTTTTCGTCTAGCTTTTGTGGAGACCCAGGCAATGTCTTGGGAGGCATGTTAACAGGTTTAAAAGATAGATGACAATATAAATCACTCATTCTCCGTGGAAAGCACTATTCTATCATGTTTTATTTTGGTCAGGACTCAGCTGACTGCTGTTGCTGACTTTAGGAGCCTGTCGGCCAGCTGTTTCCTGGATGAATTAGAATTTTAACTCTGCCAGTTAAGTGCTGGCCTGGGGAGATGCCTCATACCGTGAAACTTTGGCCAAACATCTTCACCTCTATCGGCCTTTGTTTATTTCACCTGCAAAGTTGGGAGAATAACACTAGTCCTGTAGTTGTTATTCCAAGGAAGAGGTTAAATGCATTCAGTGCTTAACTCACTTCTTACATCAATAGGCTCTCATTAGGTGCTCAATATTTAGTCATCCTCACCAAGGACAACATCACTACTATTCCTAGATAAAGGAAAAAAGGCTCAAAATTCACTTAATCGTGATTTCTTGAATTTCTCGCATCTGATGAAGTGGTTTGTTTTCCTAACTCAAACTGCCACTGTGACATGTGCTTTAGTCGAGTGGCCTGTCTTGAAGACAATTCTTTGTGGCAGCATTTCATTTTCACAATGTTTACAGGAGGGCAGCCAGCCAGGGAGCCAGATCAGGGCAGATTCCAGGCACAGGCAATAGAGGAAACGTGCATAACATTGTTACCACAACTGCCTTCAAAGAATTGTTCTGATTGTCTAAAAATACACAAGTAGAACTTGCTCTAATGATTTCATTCTTTTGAGGATTTCCTCCCTATTTCTTTCAATATTTTAAAAACCACAGACAATGAAGTGAAACCTGTGGCCAAAACTCTTTATATATATATATGTGTGTGTGTGTGTGTGTGTGTGTGTGTATTTAGCTGGTCGAATGTGCTGGAAAATTACATCTAGGATTTTGAGAATCAGCCTATCAATATCATGTATAGTGTTAGCATTGCAACAGTTTACATACAATAAAATCCATTGCTTTTTCTATCTTTAATCAACATACACAGACTTTAAAATGTAGTAGATGATATAAATATTCTGGAATACAAGAATGTATCCTTTTGGGTTTTAGGCTCCCATGAAAGCTCATTTTCAATCCCAGGGACTAGAAACTGGTATTCAAGTGATTTCTGTTGTGCTTTTGTTGGATGTTATTACTTTGGAGTTATCTATTACCTGCAACATCCATTGTTTCTCGCATGCTATAGAAATAGATCATCTCGTGGTGGAGGAAGAGCTGACGCCATGTTATACTGGAGGTATTTGGTCTGTGGCACACACCCTGTGGCTTGTTCTTTCTGACTACCAACTTCATTAAATATCATTGCGGTGGTAGTTCAGTGAAATCAATAGGATATTCGACTGGACTGCCTACTGAGTGGGGGAGATAAATTTTGTCCAATGGCCACTTTTTCATTCACCCAAAAGAGTTTTTTAGTAACAGTAGATGAAACAAGTGGCCTCAAGATCTATCCTTCCTTAAAATTCATCTCACTGCTTTAAAAATAAAGCACTTTCAAAAATATTCCTAAATTGCTCCTCTATACAGCTTCTGCTTCAGAGAAAATCACTAATAGACAAAGCAAAGTAGATGAACAAGGGCTTCTAAGCCCCTTTTCATGATGAATGTTGCCTAATGTTCAACAATCAAGTAAAGAGGGATGGAAAAATGTAATGTAGCAGCTTGAAAATGAAAATCTAGAGGATAAGCTAAGATTTCCTAGCCCTGGTCTGCAAGCTTGAAGAAGCAAAGAGCTTTTTTTTTTTTTTTTTTTCCTAGTCCATTTGCAGAAGCCTATCTATCTTGTATGGCATAGTGGCAAAAAACAAAAACAATCTCTTAGAAGCAGGGAAGTAAACCTGACTGCTAGTAGAGAATTCAGGTGGGACTTTAAACAAGTTATTCTCCTCCTTTGAATATAAATTTTCCTCATAAAACTTAAATGACACTGGTCGGTATATTATCCTTAGGAAAAATACCAGCTTCGGCTTAAGAATGCAGGTTGACATGATCAGTAGGTTTAAAAGCACAGGATATTACAAAGTAAACTATTTTGTTTTGCATGATGATTTTCCTATTTGGGAATATAATTTAGAATTTCAATTAAAGAAATATTACTACAATTTTATTTTTATTACTACCATTGGAAACAGTTAAACAAGAACAGTCATTTTACTACCGTTGTGTTTTTTTGGAATTTGCAGTAGTGAATGTGTTGCTTTCTGGACTTGTAGGGTATTTTAACTTTGGAATCCTAAAATGAAAATATAAATTGGACAGTACAGGAAATGTAGGTGATTTTAAATATGTTGTCTATATGATATAGACATCTTAGTGTCTCCAAAACAATTTGGATTAAAATTATTTGGTTTATTTGCTAAATTTGAATCGACTAATATCTGTTAATTATGTAATTTTCTTATTTATTCAATAGATATTAATTGGAAACTTGTTTGACATTCTCTTAAGGAGCGTCTATACTTCCATTTATTTCCATATTTTTCTGTATAAAGACATAACCATAGGATGACCTCCAGGTGCATGTTTGACCTTTCTGGTTCAAGAGGACAATGTGGGAAGTGAGATGGGATAGATCCATGTCTCATTTCCATCTGGGATGTACTTGCCGGAGGACATCACCTGGGGTGACATTATTTCCAGTTTGGCCAATACAGTTGCAGGTTGTATTGCTTTTTCTCCTAACTGTCGTCTGTTTGGTTTCATGTTCCCACCAGACTACATAATTTCAGGATAGAAAGTCTCATTTTCTCTCAGAAGAGCAAAACATTGGAAGAGTGAAGGGGAGAGAAAAATATTGGAACTGAAACTAGTAATTAAGATTTTCTGGTTAACATTTATGGTCTTTTGAGGATTTTTATTATTTCCTCTGGATTTGGAAGGGATAAGATGAACATGTACGGTTTGCACACTAGCCAGCCAGAGCATCTGTTTTTGCCTTTGGAGTTGGACTTAGCAGTGGTGTACCTAGGGGTCATTTTCACTAAAATTTTTTTTCTTACCAATTTTATGTATTTGTTTGAGACTAGATAGGTAGACAAAGAGCAAAGACAATATCATGGTGGTTGGCATTCTAATATTAAAAAGAGATTTTTTTTCGTTTTTAAGTAGAAATGAAATCAAATTAAAAAATATCACAAATTTGGCAGTATTGATAAAGCAGGTGAAAGAGCTTTTCTCTTTTTACACAACAAGATTTCTTTTGTGTCCAGATTGGGTCAAAAGAGCAGAAAGAATACCCTCTGCTGACTTGCTTATCGTTAAAAGGTATATTTGTTTTACTCTTTTCTGTAGGAAACACAGCGTAATAAAAAAATTACAAGCTGTCTGTTAGAGCATAGCTTAAGTACTCCCAAGAGCAACACATTAATTTATTGGAGAAGAGGAAAGTTATTAAAAACCTCTAAACCTCCATGAATAGCTCATTTACCTACTTTGCTTAAATGCTAGCCTAGAATTAGTTCTTGACTAGAGAGGGCTGCTTATTTTGCAATTAACAAAGGAGTGAGATTTCTCTGATAATTTTGCTTGTATATTCAAAAATTAACTCAATGTCACTAGACCGTTTAAATGTGGTGCATCTTTTTCCCCAAAGACGTGAATGACAAGGAGTTAAAGGCCCCAGAAGCTTTGTGATAACTAGCGTGTACCCTTGAGAAAACCACGTCTGCACTACAATATAGTCATGATTCCACGATGATTAGGTTCCAGAGACAGCCCCCCAGGGGATGAGCCACATGCAGGTAATAATAGCTCCCATTTGTTGAGTGATTCCTCCCTTTGGCATTATGCTATGTGTTTTACATATGTTAACAATAGTGCATGAATTCTTACCGTAGCTCTATAAGTTTGGTACTGTTGTTACTATTTTTAGATCAGACCACCGAGGTGCAGACAGGTTAATTAAGGGGTTCAGAGTAACTCAGTACTGATGGACCTGGGATTCACACATTGATTCTATATTCCATACTCTTTATTTCTGTGAAAAAATTTAGATTTGAGAAGATGATGAAACTAATGTAATACATACTCATATACTCACAAACCAGCTTAAGAGATAAAAACATTACAAATGTAATTGAAGCCTTCTCTGTTCTTGTCCCATCCCCAATCACATGTGTCCTCTTTCCCTACCAGAAGTAGCCACTCTCTGCATTTTGGGATTACCTTTCCTGGATATTTATTTATTTAATTCATGACAATTCATTTGTAAATAATATACAGTATTGATTTAAATTATTTAGGAAATGTATAAATTATACATTTCTGTAAATATTGTATATATCTTTCTGATATTTGCTCCATTATTTTTGCAAGATTTACCCATGTTGAGACAAGTGTTAGAAAAACCTTAGAAAAATTACATGTAACAGAGTTTAATTGAGCAAAGTACGATTTATGAATTGGGCAGTCCCCAAGCAGAATAGGTTCAGAGAGGCCGCAATGCTAAGGCATCATCCAAGATTTATGGACAGAAAATGGAAGTGAGGTTCACAAACAGCCGGATTGGTTACAGCTCAGCAGTTGCCTTATTTGAACATAGTTTGAACAGTTGGCTGCCTTTGATTGGCTGAAACTTGGTGATTGGCACAAAATTAGGTTACAGTCTGTATACACATCCAATTATTTTATAGTTCACTATGTAAGGAGAAATTTTAAGGCCAAACTTAGAATACGTAAAGAGGCAGCATTAAGCTACACTTACTTTAACAATCTCCCCCCTTTTGGTCAACCTCTTAAAACTGAGGTAATTTTGGTAACTAATGGTAATTTTGGGAGGTTGACCACAACTTTAGGCATTGATATCCCTCTGTCACTATCGTCAGTGTACTTTGGTCTCCAGTCCCACCAGGCAGTAGCAGAACAGTGGGTTTTGTAAAGTGGTAACAAGAACTTCAGGTTATTTTTTCTGAAAAGGGTAGAGTAGGGGGGAATTCCTTGTGCTGGAATCTTCTGATTTCAGGAGAAAAATAAAACCTGGTCTGCTATAGCATCTGTTTCCTTAAAGTTTTAGTTTGATTATTGTATTTAGCATGAGTGACTCCATTTTGCTCTGGTCTGGTTGATTGGGGTCTAGTACACAATCTCAGCCAAAACAATGGCCTCTCATAATTCTGTTTAAACAATATTTCCCACTTTTGGTCAGGGTCTCACTTTGGTGAGAGTATGACCAAAACTTAGGGCTTTAGTGCCGCTCTCAGTTGCCATCATTTTTGGTTTCCAGTCTCAGCCCATTATTTATAGGTTACGGCCTTCTCATGATCACACTTTTTTTTTTTTAGTTGTTTCGGTTGAAGAGAGGTCATTTGACATTTTATGAGTGGCTGCAAACCTTTAAAACTGTTGAGAGAATACAGCACACAAGGGAGACTGCCGTTATGACTATAAGAAGGATGATACCAAGAGTTTGGAGTATGTTCCTTAGGTAGGGTCCAACTAACATCTAAACCAACTACTGTCAAATAGCTCAAAGAATGAGCTAGATAAAGAGTCTGTTCAGTTAAACCAAGTGGCCTGTTCATTAATTCTCCTACAACTGAATCTCTGTAATGTCTGAGGTATTCGTCCACATGCAAAAAGAAGTGTCAGCAACTGCACAGATATTTCTGTTTAGCCTGTAAGTAATCTAGAGCAATTCTATTGTCTAGCCTAACTTTAGCAAGCTAATTTAAAATGTGTTGTGTAACCATAGGCTTTGCAGTAGAATCTTCTAGAGAACCTATTATGAAGGATACATTTCTAACCATTGTCTCATTTATGTTTACTCCAAACTATGGTACCAGAAACCTAACAAATAATGCCCATGCAGAAGAGTAAAAGCATCCTGGCCATGCTCTCTTTAACCTATGATATAGGTTAAGGGGAGTGGATCAATGTTCTGTTTTTGATTGGTTATGAAGCAACAAAAGTACCATTAAAATTTCTCGCCTACATTGGTCCTTCATCTTCTACCTATCAAAGCATAAGCTTGTTCATGTATAAGGTTGACTGTAAAATCCTCCATAAATAAAAACATATCCCATGAGTGTAACACAACAGTCCCCTTTTTTAGTTCTATTGTTTATAGAGGCATAAGCAGGAAAAAATTGAAAGATAAGAATCTCACAGTAGCAGAGAAATCTTATCTGTGATCTTGGGAAAAAGCTGTCCGTGTCTAGGATGCCATCTGCATCTTGGGGGAAACTTCCCTGATTAGCTTAGCTTTACCTTAAGGTCTCCAATGGGTGTACAGTTCCAAGAGTCTGGAGGTGCCCTTCTGAGTTGTGAGATTATGAACCGAAGATTCAAAGTCCTAAAGTTTTGCTGTACTGTGGGTGGCAAGAACAGTCTTTCCCTGATGTTGTTCTTAGAAGACCCGATCTCTGGGTTCTAGATTGTGAAGGGTTTGATTGTTGTCAGTCAGTGGACCATCCATGAAAATATTACTTTACCTGATGAAAATACTTTGGCATAATGCATTGAACCCTTGCAGCATTTAGTTCCATCAGAGTTTAGTAGTGGAAAATCCATGAAGTTCTATCATTAGGAGCATAGGCCTTCCAATGACTATTTCATAAGGGGCTAACTTATGTTTTCCATTAGAAATGGATCTGATTGCCATCAAACTTCAATACCTTTGACCAAGGCAATCCATTCAATCTAGTTAGATTTGCCTAATGCTATTAAATCTGTAATACCTTATTTAACTATTTTACAACTTGTCCAGTGAAACAAATACCTCTATCATTAGAGATTTCTTCAGGAATGTCCAATGAGGAAAACACACTTCCTAATAACCTTTTAGCTACTGTTACATCAGCCGTTCTGCGTGGGAAAAATTCTATACAACCAGAAAACATGCACTGAAAATGACAATTTAATAAAATACCTTTATAAATGTTTAAGTGGTCCATTAGGTAGCAGAAATGTACCTACAGTTTTGATCGTCTTCCTAGGATTATGGGTTCAACAACCCAAATATTGTTCATAAACCATTTTAGCAATTTAGCACAGTCACCATACCTATCTATTCATAAAATTTGCTTTATTTTATCTCTTCTATGATGAGTCATGGAAAGCAGAGCTTTTAATAATGGAAGCTTTAAGGACTCCGGAAGGACCAGGTGGATATCCAGGTTCTCTCTGAGTCTGTGCTTAACATTGGACTCATCTCTCTTAAATACCAATTCTATTTCTCCAATTCAGATGTATAGCACTGTTTATTAGATGGGTTATCATAGATAATTTGACTGGATTTGTTAACATTTGCCTTTTCTAGTTAGGAGAACTATTGTTGCCAACAATATTGAAAGATAAAGAATCCTTTGGGCCAAACATTGTACAGCTGAAAAACTTGTCTGGTTTAAATATGATTCAAATTATACCCTGTTGTATAGATAATACTTTACTGACTGTGTTTTGAATTTTAAACATTATAGAGGGGAGAACATCAACAAAATACCAAGTTGAATTATTTGAAATCCTGATAGATATTCATGTGGGGCACACACACAGAGACAAAGAAATTTACAGCATGATATGTACACATCACATTCACACATATATATCTATATCTGTATCTATGTAAAACCTAACAATTATAGGAAGATCATGCAATTTTAACTTTTTAGTATTTAAATTTTATAATTTATAGGCTGTATATATATATATATATATATATATAATGTCAGGAAAGCGCTCTTATCCCTCTACTTTATATGCCAAATCCACTATCTTTTCCTACTCCCCTCCCCTCTGGACAAATTATATTACCTGTGGGCATTTAATCCAGTTATAGTTATACAAATTTGGGAATTTATAGTACTTTATTAATGATAACTCCATTAATTAATGATAACTCCATTTATCCAAAAGAGGTAATACCTGTGAAATATTCCATTCACAGAATTGCTAATAAAGCACAGAATTAAGAAGTAAACTCTGTTGGGTAGTTTGGACCAGGGAAAACATGGATTAAATTTTGAAGTAAGTGTGTAATGAGGGACAGGCTCTGGAATTGAGGAATGTGTGTATTAAAGGGAAAAATTTACTCTAAGGAAATGATAGGTAGGGAACATAAGGAGATATATAACAAATCATGTGCTTTTTGTGGGTATCAATATTTTCAGTATGTAATAAACATTCTTTACAGTTTCCCTTAGGCTATTACTCAGGCTATATTATATTTAGAACATTTGTCTAGAGTAGATTTTCAGGAAAATTGATGTTGATTACTGGATTTCTTCTTCTTTGCTACACAAACAATAATAAATCAGGAATAATGGACGTCTAAAAATGAAAAGTAAACACATACGATTTTTTCTCATTCCTGTCCATATGCATGCACAATTTTGCATAATTACAATTATAGTGCTTTCTGATTTTTCTCCCTGCATTTGTATATCTCTGCATTTTTCTTGTCATCATTTTCAGTGGTTTAATTTTCTTTTACCTTTATGATATATTATAGAATCATTTGCTCAACTCTCCCTGTGTTAGTGGTGGACATTTAAGCTGTCAACAAGTTTTCATTTTGTAAGAAACACTATCATTTGCCCATATACCATCCATTTCTCTGTTTTTCCTTTGTAACAGAAGCTCAGTTTTATACACATGTGCATCCATCTCCCGTCCCATCCATCTCCCTCCCATCTCCATCTCGGGGGGGAGATGTGTTCTGAGTCTCAGGGTGGATACTGGTCAGACAAAGCCATTCAGCACCTGGTATTCCTCTGGTGACTGTCACCGTTCTGGGCTGGCTTAGACCAATGAAACCAGATAGGAGAAGTCTGGGTCCCGGAGTGTTACTTACTAAGTATATGACTTTGGAAATGATTTTCAGTTACTCTGTGTCTCATTTTCTTCATCTGGAAATTAAGTTTAGTTATAGCACATATATCAAAGGTTGTTTGAAGCATAAATGAGTGAATATATCTTGAGTTCTAAATAAATTTATAAATGTTTAACACAGTGCTGGCACATAGCAAATGCTTAATAATGTCAACTGTACTTATCAGAGTTCTGCCATTTGTATAATGTCCTTAGAAAACGCTTAAGATAGGATCTCATCTATAGTAAGCACAGAGCTGTCATGCTTGTGCCTGTGTGTCTAGGTGCAAAAACTTGTGATCATGGTTCATTAAAACTTTAGACCTAGGACCATTTTGTATTCCATGTGACAAATAAGATCCAGAGAGGTAGATTGGACTGCTAGTCAGCAACCAGTTTTTACTATTGTTCCAACTTCAGTACTTTTTCTGATAAAGACTGAAAGATAATACCTTAGTACACTCTTGTTTGTCTATTCATCTATTCATTATTCGTTTAAAAAACTCTTCATAAAAGCACCTAATAAGTGCCAGGAATTATTGTAGCTTCTGGGAAATTTAGGGAAAAAACCAGACTAGGTTGTATTCTAAATATGATGGGAAGCCTTATTTAAGAAGAATCACTCTGACTGCTCTATGGAGACTGATCTACAGAGAGATCAAGAAGAAAGCAGAGAAAGCAAGTAGAATGCTGGTGAGGGCTGAAAGTGGCCTGGAAGGGAATAATGACACTAGGACAGAGGTGAGAAGTGATACGATTCATAGTACAGTCTCTTGGTTAAAAGTTTAAACAATGCACATGTGTGTAGTAAGGAAGGAGTGAAAATGCCTACCCCGCCCTGCCTCATACCTTGCCTCCAAAGCCAAATCTTCTTTTCAGAGGTAACCATTGTTAACAGTTTAGTGTGCTTGTATCACCAAACCATTTCCTATGCCGTTTATAAATGTTTATGTCTGTATAAAATAAAGAATTTTTTTATTTTTTGCAATGTATTTTCATTTTCTCCCCCTCATTCTATGTTCCTACCTGCTTTGCTGGAGTTAAAATAAGGCTTAATGATATGGAACTCCTCAGAAATAAACCACTTCACAACTGATACTTGGTATAAATAGTTTATTAAGACAAGCAAGCAAACAGACAACATCAGCATAGATAAGTCTTTTTCCTTTCTTTTCAGTCAGGGGAGTGCAAAATTTCCTGAATTTGAATGAATGACTATTTTATCCCGTTTTATTTTTTCTTCCTTTTTTTTTTTTTTTACTTCAGCAAGAAAACCAGTAGAGGGCGCTGATAACCCTGCACATGCAAGAGGTCTAGTGGAGAGATGCTGACAAAAAGTGGTTAAGGTTTTAAGGCAAAGACCAGAGCACAGAGCAACTACAGAAATGTAGGCTTTCTCGTTTGGTCAAGGTTTTTATTTTTCTGAAAGTCAAAACTATTTATCCTACTAATGAGTAGAGCCTTCCCCATTTCCCTTTTAGCAGATTTGAATGTGGGCTTCCAAAAAATATTGTGACATGCACAATATCTACTTTTGGTAGAATGAGAATAGTTATGAATCATATTTTCTTACCTAATTATGAATTATTTGATTCAAAATGTTTGTACGCTGAAATTCTTTGGATTAGGTGGAAGCAGGTTAGAAATTGACATAGGTTTGGCCAACAGATTGCATTTTCACTTGACTTATCTTTCAAGTTGTATGTGTGCATGTGTTTCAGTGTGTGCATGTGTATGTATATTCAAAGTTCTAAATTCAAAACAGTTATACCTCTATCTGCCATGGATATGTAAAATGTCTGTGAATAACAAATGGAGTTTGGAGTCACTATTTGTTTCTGTTGTTAAAAACCTAAACGGATGCAAGTTTTGAATTTAGGTTACCACCAAAAGTAAGAAAGAAGAATTACTCTAGAATTAATGTATTTGTTTATCTATTACCAGGGGGAAATTTGGGCTTTGGGGCAGCTGCAGAAACTGATTCTTAAACAGTCAAACAGCAATATCAAATGATGGAGTCCTAGGAGAACAACATAGCATTTTCTCTAAGTTTTACCTTATATAGTAAGGAACGCCCTTAGTATAATCCCAGAACAGTTTTCAAGTAAATTCTTTTAGGATTTTACTTACTAACATCACTAAAATTAATTGTGTACATTTTTTTGGAAACCCACATTCAATTGGTGAGCACTAATTTATATGGTGGATATCCTTGTCTCCTAAAAGACAATTCATAGCCAGGAAATATGACATTTTACTTATGCTGAAAGGTGATGGGCTGCCATCATTAACTACTAGAAATATTAATTTCATTGTCTCCATTCAGGTATCATATAGCTTCAAAATAAGAACAAATATATTTTCGAAGAAATATAGAAGAGTCCTTTTTCAAGATGTTTTACACTTTTGCACTTGGAGAAGTCTGTGGACATGGTTAGCCTTAGATCACAGAGAGCTGCGTTCTACTTCACTACGACTAGCTTTGAAGAATGCTAAATAGATTCTGTCATTCATGATGACGGTAGGACCACAGACCCAGTGACATTTGAATCTAGGTGGTAGTTTTCCATTCTATGATGTAATGAGCAAAACTGCAACAACCTACACATTTTTCTTGGCTGACTTCCTTCATAGTAAAGCTGTAATAGGGTATGGCAGTTCATGGCTTTCTGCCTCTGGATGGCAGTAACTCCTGCTTAAATGTTCATGACCCTTAACTGTAATATTCTAAAGTAAGGATTTCCCGTCCTTTGTCAGTTTTCTGTCCAAAGAAAACACTAATTTCACTTAGTCTGAAATATATATATATATGTTTAAGTTTGTACATACACACGGGCGCGCGCGCGCGCGCACACACACACACACACACACACACACACACACTCTTGAAAACTAAGTACAAGCAAGGAGTCTGTTTAATGTTAAAGTTGATAGCATAAACCCCAGGCTAAAAGGAAAATGAGGACGCAAAGAGCTAACCTAAAAAAAATTGGCATTTGGATATTTCCATATGTTTATATGTGATTCATTTTCCTTCTTACATAAATTAACAAATGCTGCTGAGCCAACCATATTTCTTACCTCGAGACAACGAGGCATTGCAGACTCTAGGAATATATCCAGGCTTTGGGAATAGGCATGTCTACCACTAAAATTATGTGCTCTGATTAATATAGTCCATCTGGATTTTCTGACTGTGACTTTTCATAGACACAAAGAATTAAAGAGCTTAAACATTAAATAAAATGAAATGCACACATGTTAAATGTAGTTCACTAACCTCTCTATGCAGTGGCTACTGCAATACCATAAATTGACATCTGGATTGGGCTGTGGGCTGTAATTTATTGTTTCTAATATTTTCCTGGTCCTCCTTTTACTTGCTGTTTTAAACCTACTGTTCTTTTTCTTTGAGTCCCTGGTTCCTCACCTCAGCCCCAGACACCCTTGCCCTGCTCTCCCCCTAAGATCATCTGACTTGAAAGCTCTAGGTAGACATGCTTTCCAGATCTTGCTCTCTATGTTGAGGCTACTACAGTTGTATTTGAAAAGTGCTTCTGCTGCCTACTCAGCTCCATAGGTTGTGCAGCCAAACCCACATGGCTTCCTTGTTGGGGAAGGAGAATGGGTTAATCAGTAAGAACATTATTAGAGAAATATTCTTCTACCTTTGGGCATTCTTTCTCTTTTTAATAAATGTCCCTCTGATAATTTAAGATTTTTTGAAAGTGATACATTAAGACCAAAATCTACTACATAAGCTACATTCCTGGACATGTCAACTTTCGGTGTCTAATTGAAGTGACAACAGTTTCTGATGGCTTCCTAATAACTACCTTCAAACCATTGTTGATTTAGCAGACTTTACTACATACTCATGCATGTAATTCTTCATAACTTAAAAAAAATGCAATTCCCCTGGCTTCTGGATGATAACTTTTTAAAATAAATATTATTACAATGATGGTTTTGTTTGTTTTTTTTTTTACCCCTAAATGAAATGGTGTGTATATGAGGCTGAGAGTTGGGTTTCTTTCGGGCAAGAATGGAGACTCTTTACTCAAAGTAAAGATGGATACAATAGTTGGAACACAAAAAGGCCAAAACTGTAAAAGAATTCATAACCTTGGTAGAAAAGTCAAGGAGAGAAGTCAGAGTCACTAACCCCAATAATGTTAGAAGCAAACATGGAATCCGGGTTATAAAACTTAGAATCTGGGGTCAAGTTGACAGGAATGAATATAAGAGCAAATTGGAAGGACAGATGAGAAGAGATCTTGAGGAGTAACTTCCTAGAGAAACTTTCTTTTATGCTTTTCTCAGGTGGCAGATGGAAATCTTTGTGCATTTGAGTTAGTGCTGTAACTTGCTTATACACAGAGTGGTTCTTATCACTGACCAAAATAAAGCTGTGATTCCAGGGAGTTATTATATCTGGCATCATCTGGCTTGGGTTACATCCAGCATGCAGTGATGGCCTCATCCTAAACTCAGCAAGAACTGACCATGTTACCAGTGAAAGAAATGTCATGGCTAACCTCCAGTGTTCTGAAGATTTGTGCCAGAGTGGGTCAGTGCCCTTAATAACTCTAGCTCTGTTCATTTCTGAAACGGCAGGATGCCTTTTAAAAGTGTCTAGCGAGTGTTTTTTAAGTCAGTGGAATTTTTCTAAGTTTTACTTTTGCCCTTTATCTCTAGGTCCTCTCTTGGTTGGTTTCCATGGTTTTCATTCTCTTGCTTTGTGCCTAGTTATTCATTCAACAAATACATATCGAATCCATAAAAAAGACCAAGCATTGTGAAGCAGTGTGATAGATACTAGGTATGATGAAATAATATAGATCCTTCCATCACATTTGCTGTTTGGGGAGGGATACAGACAGACAAAAAGAAATTACAAATCAGAGGGATAAAGGAGTGTAAACGGTTCTACGGAACCTCTAGCAGAGACATCCCACATAGACTTTTGGGTGGTGGGGAGGTCAGGGAAGGTTCACTGGAGGAAGTGATGCTTAAGCTGGTATCTGTTGTCTGTGGTCAAAGTGGTCAAGCTTGAAGCCATCCAGATGAAGGGAGGATAGTTACTTGGGCAGACAAAACAGAATAGTTAAAGACTTGGAATTGAGAAATAGGTAAAATTGACTATACTTTTTGAAGCAGATGCCAAGATAGGATTAGAAGTGCAAAGGATTTGTTGGGGGAGATGGTTGTGGAGGATAAAGGGGAGAGGAAGCAGGAATGGTAGGGGAGGGTCTCAGAGCTTCCTGTAAGCACAGTGCTTGCGAAAGGAGAGAAGAAAGAAAGGAGAACAGGATAGAGGGAGTCTCAGATTGCAGTATGGCTCTGGGACTGTCTTGGTCAGACCTTGGGGAGCTCCAGAACGAAATTACATGTTAGAAGAGTCCCACTGAGGGGCAGAAATGGTCAGACTCCAGTACTTCCTGCACCCCACACTGTGCTCAGTCATTGCCTGGGAGCAGCCCAGGGAGAGTGGGGCCCTAGAGTGGATCCTGTGGTGTGTCCCAAAGGTATAGCTGTTGGAGTTTGTGAACTAAGTAGCTGATCTCCTTATAGCACATTCCCTTTTGAAGGGAGATCTGAGTGGCATAGCCCATGGCTGCCTTAATACACCCTTTCCACTGATGGGTACCATATCTATGTATGTGTTTGGAAAGCAGCTCCTCCATGGTTCTTATAGACCATGGAGAGACCTTGGAGAGGGAGGTGGGTTTGGAGAAATACAGCCTCTATCACTGCAGTTGGTCTCGGGGCTGAGATTGACACTCATCCTCTTCACTGTCCACTGTCCATTGTAACTTTTCCCCAACTTCAGCCATTAGGCTGAGGTCTGCAGGTCTTGGTGCCTTAGTTGACGGTGTGTCATCTAAGCCCTCATTCCTGAGGGTTCTGAGCTCCTGGTAGCAGTAACCTGTCTTAGGCCAGGGCTGTTGCACATTCCACAGTTCTAATTGGGCAAGGGAGTGGATCATCCTAAGGAAATCTAAGTGGATTACCTGAGTTTCAACATATTCCTAGTTGGAAATAGTGAAAGAAAGCACTATATTCTGGTGATGATCAAAATCAAATGTCCTGCCTTTGGCTTCTTGCCTGCTGGTCCGTGGGCACAGTGAGTCCAAAGTGGTCAAGGTGGAGTCATGTTTTGTGGTTCAGTGGGGTACATGGTGTGTTCCTTGGCAACAGTGAGCTCCTTTGAAGACCATGACTTCTAACCTACATTTATGGGTGTAAGAAACACAAAATCCATCAATGGGTCCTTAGAAGTGATATTAAATAGGGCTATTCCAGCTTCTACTCCTTGGTTTCCTGACTCATGTATTCTGCCTATTGGAAACAGTACCATACTGAGGTTCTTTAATGCAGTATGTATAGTACATCCTGGAATCTAACCTAATCTCTGCAAAGTATTTTTTCTAAGTTGCCGCTTCAGTCACATTTTCAACACAGTTCCAGGGCTATATGAGGCTATATGAGGCTGACTGCTTCTAGATGCTTCAGTAAACAATTTGACCAGAGGATCCCATAACGATGTGTCTACCCTGATACCTCCTTCGCTATGCAGTGGGTCCCCTGCCAGATACTGTATTTTGTGGGAGTACATGGCTGGGAATCAGAGGTCTATGAGCCATTGGGCTTCCTTCTTTGCATAGGGAATGTAAGATGTAGCTATTTGTCCTTTACTTTAGAAGGATGTCCTAGTACACCTCTGACTACTGGATCCCTAAAACCTTTACTGAGATATAGTTTTCCGAATCATAATAGATTTTCTCTCCCACCTTATAGACCACATATAATTTACTAAGACCTAGAGCCTGCTAGCACCTCTTGCTCATCCTTTCCAATCAACCAGCTATCATTGATGCAAGGGATCAAGGTGATATTTTAGAGGATGTCCAAATGGCCTATATATCTCACACTTATTTTAAAAGAGAGCAGTAGATTTAGCATAGCCTTGGGGAAAAACCATAAGTAATTATTATTCATCCACTGTGAATGTGAACTGTTTTGAATTATCAATTTTTTTTTAGAATAAAAGCCAAATTAATGGATTCATATTGTATACCTGGACCGTTATAAGACTATTGTAATAATGATAACCATGTTTGGCATGGCAGCTGTAATTGAAGCTACTACTACTTGGTTGAGCTGGAAATAGTCCAGAGTCATTCTCCAAGGTCCATCTGATTTCTGTAGGAAATAGACTGGTGAAATAAGAAATAAGTGAAGATAAAGACTATTAATCTTATATATTTTGTATCTTTGTTGGTAGCTCTAATCTCTGCCATCCACATGGGAGGAAATACCTTTTATTTACTTTCTTGGCTAGGGTGGGAAAGAGTTTGAGGATTTTTCACTTAGTCTTCCCGAGTATGATAGTTTTTAACTCTTTTGGATTGATGACTAAGGCTTTCTTTGATTTCATTTGACTCTTGAATGCTTTTTTTCCATCCTCTCAAGCTTCAGATAATCAGAAAAGAAATGCTTTGTCAGATACTCTACCAAGAAGAAACAACATAACAAGCTGAGCCATCAGAATAGGCAAAGTCATGGTGGTGTCAGAAAGCATGGCATTTTTAGGTGACTACAAACATTTCTGTTTCTCAATCATAAAGTCTTAGGCAGAAAGATACTGGAGATAACACTACAGAGTTAGGTGAAGGGCATGCTATAAAGGAATTGCATGTGCAAAGCTAAAGAGTTCGAAATAATGGTTATGCTTTATTTTTTACTGAGTGATTTCTATGCGGCTGTTTTATTTATATTATTCTCATTTATCCCTGAGATTGACAAAATATTGACAATTTATACATCAGGAACTAGGCTCGAAGAATATAAGTAATGCCAAAGGTCACATATTAAATACATAAAAGGTCCAGAATTTGAACTTCTTTTCATCTTTAAATCCCATTTTGTATCACAAAGATATTCATTAACTAACTGGAAGCATGGAGATCACATAGTCATATTTTCATTTTGGACAGATAATTCTATAGGGAAAAATATGGAAGTAGATTTTTTTATTTCAGCATTTTATGGGGGTGCACACATTTTGGTCACATAATTTGCTTTTATAGATTTTGAGTCAAAGTTATAAGTGTGCTGTTTACCCAGTTAGTGTGCATTGTACCCGTTAGGTGTGAATTTACCCATCCCCCCCTCCACTTCTCACCTACTTGATTTCGCTTGAGTTTTACTTTCATGCTTGCATATAAGTGTCGATCAATTAGGTCCATTTTAGTATCGAGTACATATGGTGTTTGTTTTTCCATTCTTATGATACTTCACTAAGAAGAATGGTTTCCAGTTCCATCCAGGTTGTTACAAAAGAAACTAGATCACCATTTTTTTTTTTTTATGGCTGAGTAGTGTTCCATGTTATACCTATACCACATTTTATTAATCTACTCATGTATTGATGGGCACTTGGGTTGTTTCCATGTCTTTGCGATTGTGAATTGTGCTGCTATAAACATTTGAATGCTAGTGTCTTTTTGAAATAAAATGTCTTTTTTTCCTTTAGGTAAATACCTAGTAGTGGGATTGTTGGATCAAATGGTACTTTTAGTTCTTTGAGGTATCTCAATATATGCAAATCTAATGTAATTCACCACATAAATAGAAGCAAAAACAAAGACCATTTGACCCTCTTTTTTTTTTTTAATTTCAGCATATTATGGGGATACAGATGTTTAGGTTACGTATGTTACCCTTGCCTCCCCCCTCCCCCCCAAGTCCGAGTTTCAAGCGTGTCCATCCCTTGGATGGTGCACATTGCACTCTTTGTGTATGCAAATACCCGTCCCCTCCTCCCCTCTCCCCCCGCCCGACATCCAATAGATGTTATTCTTATATGTACACTTATGTGTTGGTCAGTTAATACCAATTTGATGGTGAGTACATGTGGTGCTTGTTTTTCCATTCTTGGGATACTTCACTTAGTAGAATGTGTTCCAACTCTATCCAGGAGTATACAAGAGGTGCTATATCACCATTGTTTCTTAAAGCTGAATAGTACTCCATGGTATACATATACCACATTTTATTAATCCACTCATGTATTGATGGACACTTGGGTTGTTTCCACATCTTTGCAATTGTGAATTGTGCTGCTATAAACATTCGGGTGCAGGTGTCTTTCTTATAGAGTATCATTTGTTCTTTTGGGTAGATGCCCAGTAATGGGATTGCTGGATCGAATGGTACTTCTACTTGTATCTCTTTAAGGTATCTCCATATTGCTTTCCACAGAGGTTGCACTAGTTTGCAGTCCCACCAGCAGTGTATGAGTGTTCCTATCTCTCCACATCCACGCCAACATTTATTGTTTTGGGACTTTTTGATAAAGGTCAGTCTCACTGGAGATAAGTGATATCTCATTGTGATTTTGATTTGCATTTCCCTGATGATTAGAGATGTTGAGCATTTTTTCATATGTTTTTTGGCCATTATTCTGTCTTCTTTTGAAAAGTTTCTGTTCATGTCCTTTTCCCACTTTTTGATAGGGCATTTGACCCTCTTAATAGATACAGAAAAAGCGTTTGACGAAATTCAGCACCTTTTATGATAAGAACTCTCAACAAAATAGGTATAGATGGGACATAACTCAAAATTATTAGAGCCATATTTGACAAACCCACAGCCAACATCATACTGAACAGGGAAAAAGTTAAAGCATTCCTGCTTAGAAATGGAACCAGACAAGGTTGCCCTCTATCACCACTTCTATTCAACATAGTGGTGGAAGTGCTAGCCTGAGCAAAAAGACAAGAGAAAGAAATCAAGGGTATCCAAATGGGGAAAGAAGACATCAAACTATTACTCTTTACTGATGATATAATCTTATGTCTAGAAAACCCCAAAGATTCTGCCAAGAGACTACTGGAATTGATAAATTCAGCACAAAGTGTCAGGCTACAAAATCAGTGTACAGAAATAAGTAGCTTTCATATATACCAATAACAGTCAAGCTGAGAATCAAATCAAAAACACAATACCTTTCATTAGTAGCAACAAAGAATAAAATATCTAGGGACATTTTTAACTAAGGAGGTGAAAGACCTCTATGGGGAGAAGTACGAAACACTGAGGAAAGAAATTGCAGAGGACGTAAACAGATGGGACAATATATCATGCTCATGGATTGGCAGAATCAACACTGTTAAATGTCTATACTACCCAATGTGATTTACAGATTCAGTGCAATCCCTATTAAATTACCAATGTTATTTTTCACAGACCTAGCAAAAATAGCTCTATGCTTTGTATGGAACTGGAAAAGACTCCAAATAGCTAATGCAACATTACATAATAAGAACAAATTGGGAGGCATCACTTTACCAGAGTTCAAGCTTTACTACAAGGAAGTAGATTAATGTTAGTGATAGGAAGATTAGACAGGAGACTGTTACAAAAGTCTAGGTGAGAGATGATAAGAGCCTGTCCAAAGGTAACAAAAATGGGAATGGAGAGGAGGGGATGGAGTTTTAAAAAATTATGAAGTAAAGTTATCAAAACATTGAGAATGACTAAGAGTAGAGGTTTCAGAGAGTAAGGAATCAAGAACAACTCCAGATTTCTGTTTTGGGGGATGTTGTGAATGGTGGGGCTGCCAATAGCAGCTGTACTTTTGGATATAATTATTTGTGTATATGTGTGTCTCCTCCATTCGAATTCAGTCAGAGACTTTATTTCTGCATTCCAGCATTGATTGGTATGTAGATCAGAATGGACTTTATTGATGATAATCTAATCACCACTATCATGGCATGAAATTATTAGTTGAGGCAATATTGTTCAAGGGTAATGAGCTTACTGAGGAATATAAAAACATGTCTTTATCATAATTTTCATTTTGTAGAAGTGTAATTTCTCTTTATTGAGAATTCCTACATTTATTTTTTTCCCCAGAATATTCACTTTGAAACTAATTTTAAAATTTCATTTCTAGAAAATAATTATTTCCACAACAAAAAAACTCATAAACTTGTTTGAAAATTTTGATTTACAACTCAAGCAGGCAGTGGGTAAATTTAATGTGGGAGCAAGATTATGATACTTTTATACACCGGAGTCTTGATATAATATGCCTTTCAGGATCTTTTCCTGTCAGTTGTCTTCTAAATAAAACAATCTTTAACTAGGTTCTTTTAAAATTTCAGTAACTAAACCCTCAAACTCTACTGTCATATAATAAATTCTGTCCTGTAGAGAGATGTTAGAATATTTTTATTCGTCAAGCATCTAATTTTATAAAGTGATTTAACTAGTTGTCTTAGTCCATTTGTGTTGCTATAAAGGAATACCTGAGACTGGGTAATTTATAAAGAAAAGAGGTTTGTTTGGCCTATGGTTCTGCAAGCTGTACAAGAAGCGTGACATTGGTGAATGCTTCTGGTGAGGGCCTCCAGCTGCTTCTACTCATGGTGGAATGTGACGTGAAGCTGGATTGTGTAGAGATCACTTGGTGAGAGAGGAAGCAAGAGAAGGAGGGGAGGTGCAAGTTTCTTTTTAATAAGCAGCTCTCCTGGGAACTAACAGAGCAGAACTCACTCATCACCTCCTCATCCCCCAAGGGTAATTAATCTATTCATGAAGGATCTGCCCCTGTGACCCAACACCTCTCACTAGGCCCCGCCTCCATCATTGGGGATAAAATTTCAACATGAGGTTTCAGGTTAATCAAACATCCAGACCATAGCACTAGTACATGCAACAGACACATATAATTGTAACAGGAGAAGTTTAAATGGCTCAGTAAACATTGTCCACTCTTTTTTCCGAACAGCCTCGTGGAAAGAGCCTAAGCTTTGAAGTCAGATCCCATTTGAATCTAACCTCAGTGCTGTGGTCTATGTGTTTGTGTCCCCTCAAATTCAATGATGAAGTTTTAACCCCCAACGTGATGGTATTAGGAGGTGGAGCTATAGAGAGGTCATTATATTATGAGGGTGGAACCTTCGAGAATGGTATTAATGCCTTTATAAAATAGGTCCAAGGGAGCTTATTTACTCCTTCCACCATGTAAGGACACAGCAAGAAGGTGCCATTTATGAAACAGGGAACGGTCCCTCACCAGACACCAAATTTGCCAGCACCTGGATCTTGGACTTCCCAGCCTCCAGAACTGTGAGAAATAAATTTCTGCTGTTTATATGCCACCCAGTCTGTGGTATTTTGTTATAGCAGTCTGAAGGAGTAAGTTATTTGGTGATTTGCAATTTGGATAACACAAAGTCACATGACTTCTGTGAGCCTCGGTGCCTTGTTTATAAAAAGAAGATATTAGTACCTTGCAGCACTGTGAACATGATTATAGATGCTAATGCACATAATGCACCTGCCATGTAACAGGTTCTCAGGGGAATTATTATTATTGCTATTATTTTAATTACTATTACTTAATTACTATTAGTAACCCAAGTTTGGGTTATAGCCTTTACGACCAGGTGACATCAGCCCTCTGAGTTCTTTCCGTTTATTTCTCAGCCGTGCCTGCTAAGGAATGTGAGTTATACTTTAATGTTAAGTCCAGAGGTGGAAGGAACATATCTGTGTTACCTTCAGATAACCTAAAAGTCAATCCCTTCATGATCAGGCATTTTCTCAAAGAATTGAGGGAAAAACCTTGTAGTATAAATGTCTTCTGTGCTTTTTCTTGCTGAAATCAAACGGAAGACTTGCCATTTGGGGATTGCCTGCATCAGTGCTTCCTTCCATTAGTACGGACAGGTGAAAGTTGACTGCAATTAGCTGTAATTAGCTACTGATCTTTTTGGACAACCAGAAAATCTGGTTTTTCCTCCAGACACTAAAAGGGCACTCAGAAAGGATATAACTTTCTGAGTGGGTAATTTTAGAACATAGAATATTGAATCTTTCAAAAGCTGCACTTTTGCCATGATCGGCTTTTGTATCTATTTTTAGCATATTTTATTAAGATGTGTCATTTTCTGTTGGGGGGAAGAAGAAAGAGCAAAACATGAAGGAATTTCGCACATTGCTGTGTAGCACTATGTGTAAAACACTGAAGCTAATTGAATTGAATGGCTTTGAGCCCTTGGAAGTTACAAAGTGACAAGGTTTGCTTGACAGCTAGTGAGTGATTATTTCCCATCCTACTGATTAATTTGGTCAATTAGTGGCAAATAGGAATGTCACAAGTGGAAAGGGTAATGAGAGTCATTATAAATGTAAGAGTAAAATTGAGGGCAACCTTGTCATGCAAAGGGTCGGCTGTGGCTAGCTCAGGCACTGATGGGACCAGGAGTTTGTTCCCATTTCTGTCTCTCCTTCCCTAGAGACTGAATCTTAGTTCAAACAGAACTCCTGAGAAATCAAAATGGAACCCTCACAGCATTTCCTGTACAGAGAACAATTTTTAGAGTGGCATTTAGAATACTTATCTGCCATTTGAATCTTTTAATTATATGTACAAATTAAAATCTGCAGTTGCATTTTAGAGCAAGTCAGGTAGGTTCAGGTCTGAACACACCAGTGACTGGTCAGTTGGCAAGTGGTGACTTAAGCATTGGAACAAACCCACTGTATTAGTTTCCTGTAGCTGCTGTAAAAAATTACCTCCAAGTGGGTGGCTTAAAAAAATTATTCTCTTACAGTTCTAGAGGCCATAAATCTGAAATCAAGTTGTTGGTTGTTTCTGGAGGGTCTGGGGAAGAATCCGTTCCGTGCCTCTCTCCTAGCTTTTGGTGCTTCTCTGTGATCCTTGGCGTTTCTTGACTTAATTGCATGTGCAAAGACCTTTTTTCCAGATGAGGTCACATTCACAGGTTCTGGGTAGACCCCCATTCAAGCCACCATAACTGCTTTTACAGTGAAGCCTTCCAGTTTGAGTATGGCCCATAAGCAAATGAAAGGGTCTGGGAAGTAAAGAGGATGCTGTATATATGTGAAGGCTGGAATTTGTGGTCTTTGTGCTATGACTTCAATTTACCATTGAAATTGCTGCGGGAGCAACAGTGCCTGCCAGACCCGAGCTACTGATAATCAGCTCTAACTCTGACAGCTGCCTCCTTCAACCCATTGTTTTCCTGTCATTACCTGCTCTGCCTCACTGACTTCATGGTGAAATCTGGTCATTGAGTGTCCTTCTGATGTTTCTACTTCTGCTTACGGTGGTGTTCAAATCTGAGATCTGCTGTAATCTTGCCATAACCATAGAAACCAACACACTACCTACCCTCGGTAAATCTTCAGAGCCTTCGGAAGCTGGTTATTCCCCTCCCCCATTATAATTAATTACTAAGCATTTTGGAAATGTGTTAATGTTATTGCTGATATTGTCCCTAGTTTTACTATATTGTTGTAAAACGTCTAATTCACATATCTCATCAGATCACGCCATCAGATGCCATTGCTTCATGCTTCCAAGGTTAATACTGTTACTTAAGATGTCGCATTCAGCCTTTGTAAATATGTTCGTTTTTTTCACCATCCCTAAACAAAGACTGCATGAACAGGGTGCTCTATTATAGTGATGTCTTCAGTTGAAAGAATGAACTATAATCTTGGAAAAAGGGGATTATTTTTTTCCTCTAAATTCAGCTTTATGTTCCATTTGCCCTGCTTTGCTTCATTTGGCCTTTGGTCCTTTTTGGCTTGAAACATCTGTTGCACTTGTCTTGTAAATGGTCTTCTGATACCACTTTGTCACGACTACAGCTTAGATTTCATGCTGTTACCAGTTACCTGTCCCCAATGTCCTGTATCACAATCTTCAACTTTTTGGTGACCCTGTAATGACCATAAGATAAAGTAAAAATGTTTTTCTGTGGAATACCATTTGACTCTAGTCTGTCCCTTTGGCTGTGTTTTTTCCCAACTCTCCTTTGTCCATGTTAAGAGCAGATGTGCAGCAAATAAGCTTCCCACCAGGCCCTGAGAATGTCACATGCTCCTGTGTTTTCATGCCTTTTTGTAGACTGATCCCTG
>NW_012148930.1:1247037-1250853 GCF_000956105.1 Propithecus coquereli
TGGTGTGTTGGGTTTTCATATGTCCTGCTCTACGTGGCAAGGCCAGACTTTGAGTGCAGCATCCTTCACTGTAACACGCGTTTGCTTTGATGCTGCCCCCTAATGAATGCCTGGCCAGTGCTGTGAGTGCACGGTGTCTCTCCCACACATTTGGTTGAAACAAATAGTAAGTTTTCCATTTTTATGTTCCACACTTTATTATGCGTATCTCTACTAATGCCCATTTGCAGAGCAAATTAACTGAAGTGAATAGGAAAGAAATAGGTCTTTACTCATGCAAAGCCATGAAATTACAATCCCAGGAATACAAGACACACGTCCCTCATTGCCCTCATCGCGATGGCTGACGGGGTTTTGAAATATAACGTGGTTTGTGCATCATTCTTAAAGCACTTTACTGACACACTAAAGTGTGTTTTGCTACTATTTGCTACTGAAAGTGTGGTGTGTATTCAAGGTGGACCAAGTTGGTTCTCATGGAATGCAAAGTTTTTTAACAACATTTATTCTTAATGAATAAAAATGTTTGTGTGTCAAAAGATAAGATATAAAAGGCACAATGATGCATATAACAGCACATGACTAGATTTATGGCCTTGAAAAAATTATTTATGCCAGTTTTGCCTCAGTTTCACCATCTGTAAAATGATAAGTTGGATAAAATCATAATAAATCCTTATATACCATTTATGCTTTTCCTGGCACTTTTCTAAATGCTTTTAAAATAATTCGTTGAATACTCACAGCAGTCCTGTGGAGTAGGATCTATTACCAGTTCCTCTTTTTAAAGATTAAGAAAGAGAGGCAGTGACAAGAGAAGTAACTTACCCAAAGTCACACAGCTTGTAAGTGACAGAACTGAAATTCGCACTGGAGTATTCTGACCTTAGCATCCATGTCCTGTACTTCTTTCAGCACCTTGGTGACTATATTTTCACTTTTGTGTAGGAAGGAAAAGTGTTCGCTAGAAACTAGTACATAATTCTGTATAAAATTTGTTTTCTTGCCCAGAATCAGTGGGAGGTGTTCATTCATACACCAAGCCAGGATGGATCTGCTTATAAAAGCCTTTCATGAAATACTTTCTTAAAACTATGATGAATCATTGCAGCTGAGAGGCCAAAAATAGGACAGTATGACTGAATATTTTCATCCTTTACCTTTGAAAGAATTTTTATTTCTTAGCAATTTTGGACTGAGTCATGTACAGTGGATAGAATATTTTCTAGGGATCCCAATCTTGAAGATTGAGTGGAAAGCATAGAATATCCATACATTTCCAGCACATCAATCTCTCTCATATAGACACTATGGAAGGAATAAAAGCATGCATTTGTTCATGTTGCCAAGCATTGGGCACAGTCTGGCATGGAATAAATTCTATAGTTGTCTACTCTTGATGATGCCAGTCTGGTGCTGGATGAGAATGTGGCCACTAGGAAAGCTTGAAAGTTATAGATACTATGTTACAATGCTACTTGCTAGTAAAATTTATATGAGCAAGTAGTGTCGTATATTAAGAAGGTCATGACCTTTGGATTCAAAGGGCCAGGACTTGAATCTAGGATCCATTATTTCATTGCTTCCTGACCCTGTGACAACAAGCATTTTATTCTTCAGATGTGTCATCTGTAACTGTGGTTAATAATAGCTTATCTTAAAGGGATGTATGGTAATTAGTATGTGCATATATTTTACACACTGTAACATCACTCACAGATAAGTTATTGTGATTGTCATGAAGAATTTATTAGGCATACACTACTGATGAACCTTTCATGGGTAGTTTTCTCTAATTTCCAACTTGACACTCTTTTTTTGCTGCATATAAAGTCTTGGGGTGATATTTTCCAGATTTTTAATATTCCAGTTAGAGACACAGTTTTAACAAACAACATATAGTCCTACTAGAGAAGGGAACAAAATGGAATTAAGAAAAGGATAATAGAAAAGGAAAAATTCAGAAGGATAAGATAATGTAATGATTGTCTTTTGATATTTTCAGCCTATTCTTAATATTCTGTTATAGTTTAATAATATCACTTAGCCCATGCATATGGTTCCTGTGAGGCCGTGTCAATCATAGGATTCTACTCCTGAAAGGAGTGGCCTTGTGACCCAGACATGGCCAATTATTTTGCCCATTGACCAACTGATTCAGAGTCTTTCTCTGGAATTTGATTTATTAATTCTTAAAGAGAAAAGTTCTCTCTCTATTTTAGATCAATAACTGGGACAACATAAAATATGGGCCTCTCTGTGGCCTCCTCCCCACCTCACAGTGCGCCATACTGCAGAAGAAATTTACCTGTAGTAGGAGAGAATGATGCTTTAAAAACACAGAGAAAACATGACAGATGTCGGCTGCTGGAAGTCTTGATAGACAACAAGGTGCTGTTTTTGGAGCTGGTTGTCCCTGAGGCCCATCCTGCCTCTCATGTTTCCATTCATTCAACAGATACTCAATGCCAGCTACATCCAGTGCCAGGCACTGTTCTGGGTCTCAGGGATTCAAAACAGTTAAAATGCTTGTCTTGTGGAACTTACATTCTAGTGGGGAGAGGCAGACGACAAACATGATACTTAGGTAAATTGCATAGTGTATTAGAGGGTGATCAATTCCATGGGGTAGGAAGTATAGCATAGGAAGAAAATAGGCAAGGCTGGGAGAAAGGAGGTAGGGAGGTTTCAACTTAAATAGGAGAGTCAAGGTAGGGCGTTTGAGCAAATATCTCAAGAAGGCAAGGAAGTGAGCCAAACAGGTATCTGGAAGAGGAGTGACCCAGGGAGATGGAACAGGAAGTGTGGTGACTTACAGCAAGAGCATGCTGGCGTACACTAGTGACAAGGTGGCCAGCATGGCTGGAACTGTTGGAGGGAAGAGTTTAAGGAGACAAGGTCAGAGAGGCAAAAGGGTATGGGTCTACATGATGTGGGGCTGCGTAGCCATTGTGAGAATTTTTGTTTTTATTTTTGTGAAATGTGGAGCTGTTGTCAGGTTTTGAGCAGCAGAGTGAAATAATCTGACTTGTACTTTTAAGGGATTTGTTGAAAAAGACTATGGTGGTGGACAATGTTAGACGTAGGAAAACTGATGAGGCTATTTTAGTAATTCAGCGGGGAGAGATGACTGGCGACTGGGGCAGGGATGTGAGAAATGGTTGAATTGTGGGTATAAATGCAGGCTAATGGAATTTCCTTAGAAATTGAATAGCACCGTGAGTGAAACAGAAGGATCAGTGATGACATCCATTTTTTTTGCCCTGAGCAATTGACCAATGGCATCTTGTCAGGTGAGGAGGAGAGAGCAGTAGATGGAACAGGAGTTCAGATTTGGACGTGTTGAGTTTGAGACATCTGTTAGACATCTGAGCAGATATGACGGCAAGGAATTAAACACATGAGTCTGGAGCTGGGCAAATGGGTCTGAGAAAGACATATTAATAAATTTCAGTTTCATGAGCATATACAGAAGGCATTTGATGACATGAAAGTGGATGAGTTTACCAAGGTAATCTGCGTAGGGTACAGAAGACCCAAGAAGAGAATTCTGGGACAGTCTAACATTAAGAGATCAGGGAGCTGCAGAGGGATCCACTGGAGGGAACTGTGAGGCTGGAGGGAAACCAGCAGAGGGTGGTGCCCTGACAGGCAACTGAACAAAGTGAATCAAGGAGGAAGTTATGATCCACTGTGTCAGATGGGTCAGCATGGAAGCTGCTGATGGCATTGTGCCCATTAGGTATGATTTCACCCATTCCCTCCAACCCCTCCTTCCTGCTTGATTTCCATTGAGTTTTACTACCATATGTACAC
>NW_012148930.1:1255683-1257956 GCF_000956105.1 Propithecus coquereli
GTCATTTTCCAGTGTGTTTGGAGACACAGAAGATGTGGCACACGGTAGCCCAGCAACGCCTGTCCAGCCCAGCATCCTGCCCCCCGACCGTGGCAAAGACCAAAGCATCAAAGGAAAGCGCAGATTCCTCACAGCACACTTAATTGTGCAATCCTACACCAGGGAAATATTTTCTCTGACCCAGACTGGTAATCAGCTTATGCCCTAAAGCGTGAGAATGGGTCATTAATTATACAGTGAACTGGGTTTTATAAGCATCACTTCGGTATGAAAAACAGAATGCAAACTGCCTTTAACTAATGTGTTTCTATGTCCCTTCCATAAAAGTGGAACATGCAAGCTTTTATACTATTTCTTATTTTAAAAAGAAAGAAAGAGTGACCCCTAATTAAGACTGCTGGCAGTCTGTATAGAGAAAGAGCTAGAATGGAAATAGTGTGAAGTGGAAGGCATGTATGCGCCTTGCGAGGGGCACATTCTTCTCTTCCTTCTCTTTCAACTGCAAAATGTATAAAAGGTGTTAGGGCTTACACAGCTTTTTTATAGTTTTGTCTTAAAGCTCTAAGAATGGCCTATGGAGATTCAACCCCCCTCACCGGTAACAAAACTGTGAACCTTCCCGTCTGAATGAGGGGGAAGGGTAAGAGGCAGAAATAAAAAGATTGCTTTCTCTCGCTTAGCATGAACTACCTCCAAAACTGAGCCAGTAGCTGCCAGGCTGATGGACGTTTCCCTTTGTGACCCACATTTAAGATCGGACAGTTAGGACTGTTAGGAGAGTCAAAGAGCTGTCTGCCATCCTACCAAGGGTGGCCAAAATGTGGTTGATGTCAATATAGTCATAGAATCTACGGAAAGGCTGGGCCAGGCCTAGCATGAAGGGAGAGGTGGATGGATGTTGTCTTTGGCAAAGTTTCTATCAATTTAAGGAGTTACCACAGCCCCTAATGCTGTCTCCTGATTGTGAGGGCCAGTCCCCCCACTGTGGAAATGATGTGACTTTAGGGTCAGCACTTTGGCCTGTGAGCTACAGGCATTGAGATTTCATGCTGCCTGTGTTTCAATTAGCTGACAGATTATTTAGCCTCCCTCAGTTTCCCCTATTGCTTCATCTATAAAATAAAGATAATAAAGTCTATCCGACCATATTGCTGTGGCGAAAAATCAAATGATACATGCAGCACTCCCTGACACATGGTAGGCTCCGCGTCAGTGGTAGCTCTTGCGGTTGAGACCGCTGTGGGTGCCTTTCCTGGGTGCCACAGAATCTCAGTATCACCTACACCCAAAGACAGCTTTCCTGTCATATCCCATTTACGTAGGACCTCACCCTCAGCTTTCTGAGATGACAGCTGGGCTGGGATAAAGATTACTTTTTGTCAAAAAATTTAAATGTTTAGATTTTCCCACTTGGGGCTTTTCCTCTATACTCTCTAAGGAAAGGTCTGCTGTTTCCATATTGATTTTTTCATGTTGGGCTTTTGTGATACAATATTAAATTTAAGGAGGGGTCAAAAGCAGACTCCAAATGGTGGTGATTAGAAGAAAAGAGGAATACTTACAAAGGCAAGAGTCATGAGCTGGAGAATTTTTGAAGGCAAAGGTAAGGAACATCTGTGGATGCAAAAGAAAGAGATGTGAGGGGAAAGAGGGATGTTAAGAAATGTTGCAGTGAATATGTGTTTAGAACTGTAAGAAAAAAACCTTTCCATTTTGAACTTACTCGGCTGTGTGCCCGAGCGTGTGCTTTTCAGTCCAGCACCACACTGATGTTAAACTCCATAGTCATTTCTTCAGTGGGGTTTGCAACCCAGCAAATTCTGGCTCATTAACGTGTGCAAATGTGTTAATGGAAGATATGCTTATGTAACGAAGACCTCTCACCTCAGCTAAGGTTACACATCTTCCTAAGGATGGAAGGCTTTAAGGTCTAATACTCTAGTGACTTTGTTGGAAACTAAGACCAGGAGAAATGTAAGGGCAATTTTTATCCAACCTGGGTACCCATGGCATACCTCAAGTCAAGCTGTGGGGCTAGCTTTCTATTCTCACGTGCAGCATGGGGGAGACAGGAAGGCTTGGGGCTGGACACTTTTAAATGTGGGGGATTTTATTAGGAGACATTAACAGCTCGAGTGGAAAGCTACTTGTTGCCAGTGCTGGCAGCTTTCAGGCTGCACCTGAGAATATAATCCTGAGGGAGAATGTCCTTTCTCGTTCACCCAGCACCACCTGTCCACTTTCACGTCTGCAGGGAGGGGTGCTCACAGACC
>NW_012148930.1:1258006-1259120 GCF_000956105.1 Propithecus coquereli
AGGTGGTTCTTTACTATTCATTGAAGCATTCAAACTATAAACCAAGAAATGCATAACTTCAAAAAATATAGTATTGCTGATAATCATTTTTAGAAAGTAAATTGTGTTCCCCCAAAATTCATGTTGAACCCCTAAACCCCAGACCTCCTCAGAATTTGACTGTATTTGCAGATAGGGACTTTAATAAAGAGGTAATTAAATTAAAATGAGGGCATTAGGGTAGGTCCTAATCCAATGAAGTGGTATCTTGCAAGAAGAAGAGATTAGGACATGCAGAGGTGGAGGATGCATGAGTACAGAGAAAACAACAAGCAAAGAGGCAGCAAGAGGGTGGCCATCTGCAAACCACAGAGTGGCCTTAGAGGAACCCAACCCTGCTGGTGTCTTGGTCTTGACTTCCAGCTCGCAGAACCGTGGGAGAACACATCTGTGTTGTTTAAGCCACTCAGTCGGTGGTATTTTGATTTGGCAACCCCAGCACACTGATATCATCCAGCTGGAAAAAAGAAAATTAGTCTGGAAAAGGGAAGATGAGGAAAAACAAAGTAAACAAAGGAGGAAATTAAAGAGAATTATTTTATTTGGAAGTTGAGTTTATGCCTTTTAACTCTTTCATACCATTGATCTTTCAAAAGACAATGTAAATGGTAGAAATGGAGAAAAGGAGAGCTTTCCTCAATTAGTTCTTACCCCTGTCTGATTGGTATAGTTTTCTGTTAAGTTCAAAACAAATTCTCTTACTTTCATAGTTTAAGGAGGCAAGTTAGAAGAGCAGAGGACTAAAAGAGTAACCGTACCAGTGTTTTGGAACATTGGTTGGTTGAGCTCATTTTTATCACCTCAAGGTTGGGCTGGACCTGGAGAGCAAGCACAAACCCAGTATCTCGTAGACATCATCGAGCTTCACTGAACACGTCGTTTTGTGCAACAGAATATACTCAATGAACAGTAGAGAAGGCAACCTGAATTTGCTAATATTCTTTTATTATGCTCATTATATCAAATGTAAATATTCACACTATACACTTTAGAACTGTATTGTCCAATATGGTAGCCACTAGCCAGATGTGGTTATTTAAATTTAAATAAATTTCAATAGATAAATCTCAATTTA
>NW_012148930.1:1263605-1272811 GCF_000956105.1 Propithecus coquereli
TGTGGCTTTAGATCAGCACCCTGAAAGCTGCATCTTTTGAAATGCTTCAAGAAATGAGTAACAGTCTTAAGAGATTTCAGATATGCAGAAAATGATTAGAATAATAGTGGTGTCTAATAGTCTCTGGGAGGACACCTTATAATTCTATCCTTCTCATAAATGAAGAAATTCATAAGAAATTGAATGCATTTTGGTTACTCTTTTAAGAGCTTGCAAAAATTCTCCAAGGCAGTAGCTTGTAGGCAGGGCTTCTGGCAACACTCTACTGATTTCTTAAGTGTTCAGTTCTGGGGGGGAAAAAAAAAAAAAACGTAAATGTGAAACGCATCTTCTGATCCTGGCTGTTGAAACACAGCAGTTATCATTAGTGCTGATAAGCTGCTTGTCAGCACTCTTACTCCACGTTATAGAAAAGCTGCAGATTTTCTTCACTTATTAACACAAGAGCTAGTAAAAGGCTTTAACAGCGACGTTTTAGACAGATCTTCTGTAGCTCCAAACACGTAATCAGCAAGAGTTCTGTAGGGAGAGCCAGTTGAAGTTCATACTTCGCACCTTGGTACATTAATAACATTAATTTCACTCAGCCTTTATAATCAGACAGTCCCACCTACAGACATTTATCTGAGGATGTCTGAGGGCCCACACAAGTAGGAAGGTAATAATCCTTTTTCCAGAGAAGACTGCTCCATGGAGAAGGTGGAGATTAGGAAGAGTAATAATTATACCTGAAATGTTAATAACTGGATATCTTTTCTGAACTCTCCCAAGTATTTAGATTTAAAAAGATAAAATTGCTAAAAAAAAAAAAATTAGAAGAATAAGAGCAGTTTCAATGAAAAACGGGCAATTTTCTTTTTTGTTGTTGATGTTACTGCCTGGTTCCCTTAGTGATTCTTCCACATGAGCCTGGAAAACTGAAGGAAACCATTATTATGCAAAGCACTCTGGCACCAACGACAGTACATATCTCACATGATGGGGGATTTCTTTAAAAAAGGAAGAAGAAAGAAAAGAAAGAAAAATGAAGCATTCAGTGTTTGGGGTTTTCAGTAAAACTTCCTTGCTGCACTTGCTAATATTATCCTGCAGCTGGGTGTACGCTACTGCTGTACTATGAAGGGAGAAATTAAAAACTCAAATGGTTTCATACTAAGACCTTAATTTCAAGTGAGGGAATAATAGAATATAGCTTAATAAATTTTGGCATTTCTCTCTTCACAAAGATCACATAATAAATATTATTCACAGAGATTGGAAGATATAGGTAGAAAACATCAAATGAATGTCTTTAGAAATTATTATGAGATTATATGAGTGAAAATTAGAAAAGCATTGTAAATTTTTAAATTTAATATTAAGAAAACAAACGATGTTGTCCTATTAACAAAGCAATGAATTCAGCTACTGGGAACTACAAATCTAATATTTGCAATGTCCGTCTGTAGCTTCTCTCTTGGCCTAAGTGAGAATTGGTACTTAACATGGAAAGAAAATCAATCCTATATATTTCACATCTAGATTCTAGGCTACCCACTCTGACAAGAGGGATTCCTGGAGGGCTGTTGATTATGACAACTCCTTTTACTTTAACCCTCTTTGCCAAAACAAAGTTATTCCTGCATCTATCCTTTGTTTCCATCTTTGTCGTAAGACTAATCATCAGTCTGGAAAGGGTGGGGGAAACAGAGTTAAGAGGGAACTGAGCTGCTTTATATATATTCAAGTCTCCAATTCCCTAAACATTGTATTTCAAACTAATTAGAGAACTTAAAAGTGTTTGGTTTTATTCCAGTAACATTTATAGCAATCTTGAAGAAAAAAACAGAATAGCCATCAGAAGGCTAGAGAAAGGCAGACTATCTTGATTTTTTAAAGAAAAATATTTTATTATTGATAATTTCAAACAAAATAGGATAATATAATGAAATCCCTTTGAGCTATTACACAGCTTCAATAATTATCTACTCTTACAGTTCTATATACCCCGTCGCCCATATACATTTACTTTCTTCCAGCCTATAGAATTTTGAAGGAAATTCCAGACACCATATGTTTCATCTCTCCATATTTCAGTATGTAACTCTAAAAGAACTCAGTTACTGATATAATGAAAATATAGATACTCTACCTGATAACTGAACAATAATTTTTACATTATCAAATATTCCGTAATCATGTGAAACTATCCATTTTCTCATAAATGCTATAAATGTATTTAGTTTATAGTTGCTTGAATCAGGATACAAATAAGTCCATATGTGACAACTGATTTTTTAAGTTTCTTTAAATCTTTGGTTTCTTTCTCTAGCTTCCTCTCTTTTTCTGTCTCTCTTGTTTCTTGCTTTTGCTATTAGTATTGAAAAAAAAGTTGTCTCCATGTACTTGAACAGGTTCTTCTGTCTTCTATATATCCTGGACATTAGTAGTTGGATCTAGATTTATGATCAGATTTGGGTTCAAATTTTTTCCAAGACTATTTTGTAGATGGTGGTGTGTTCTACCAGAAGGCAAAAAAAAAAAAAAAAAAATCAAACTGATTTTCTCTCTTTGTGTAATGTTAGCAGACATTGATACCCAATGATTAGATCAGGTAATTCATTAGGACATTAGGAGAGCATGATGTTGAAATTCTAATTCTGTCCTTTTTCATTTATTAGCTGGAATATTATTATACAGTGAAACTTCCTCTAATCTGCTATTAGACCACCCAATGGTACATTAGTATGGGAAAAGGCAGAATAAATGTTTAATTCTATTTACCTATTTTTAAAATAATGAGTTTAGTTCCTAGCACATTCTGATATCAGAGATCCTTCTCCCTTCACAAGCACAAAGAGGAAATGCCACGTGAAGACACAGTGAGAAGGAGGCCATTTGCAAGCCAGGAAGACTGTAGTCACCAGAATCCAAATTTTCTGGCACCTTGATCTTGGATTTCTATCTACCAGAACTGTGAGAAAGTAAATGTCCTTTAAGCCACCTAGTATTTTGTTATGACTTCCCTTGCTGACTGATACATTCCATTTTCTACGTCCCGACTTTCTTCTCAGTGTAGGACATAACAGGTATGTCAACCTAGAATTCTATGTCCAGGATAAATATCCTTCAAAAATAAAGGTGAACTAAAGGCATTTTAAGATAAATAAAGCCTTAAGGAATTCATTGCCAGCCAAAAAAACGCGTAATACAAATATATAATAAAGAACTTAAATATAAAATCAATAATTCCTGAGCAAATGGTCAAAGGACTTAGACACTTATCAAAAATAACATATATAAAATGGCTCCCATCTGCCCAACACCCAATGAATGTTATTATTATATATGCACTTAAGTGTTGATCAGTTAATACCAATTGGATTGTGAATACATGTAGTGCTTATTTTTCCATTCTTTGAATACTTAGTAGAATGGATTGCAGCTCTATCCAGGATAATACAAGAGGTGCTAGATCACCACTGTTTTTTGTGGCTGAATAGAACTCCATGGTATACATATACCACATTCTATTAATCCACTCATGTATTGATGGGCACTTGGGTTGTTTCCACATCTTTGCAATTGCGAATTGTGCTGCCATAAACATTCAAGTGCAGATGTCTTTTTTATAGACTATCTTTTGTTCTTTTGGGTAGATATCTAGTAATGGGATTGCTGGATCAAATGGTAGATGTACTTGTATCTCTTTGAGTTATCACCATATTGCTTTCCACAGAGGTTGTACTAGTTTGCAATCTACCAGCAGTGTGTGAGTGTTCCTGTCTCTCTGCATCCATGCCAACATTTACTGTTTTGGGACTTTTTGATAAAGGCCATTCTCACTGGAGATAAGTGATACCTCATTGTGGTTTTGATTTGTATTTCCCTGATGATTAGAGCTGTTGAGCATTTTTTTTGTATGTTTATTGGCCATTAGTCTATCTTCTTTTGAAAAATTTCTGTTCATGTCCTTCGCCCACTTTTTGATAGGGTGGTTTGATTTTTTCTTGCTGATTTTCCTGAGTTCTATATAGATTCTCGTTATCACCCCTTTCTTTATTGGATGTGTATGATGAGTTCAAATGGGGAGAAGCCAGACTGGAGATGGGGAAATAAGTAATTAGGCTATTGTATTAGCTTAGGATAAGGATGATGGGAGAAACTAAACTAAGAGGCCATGGAGTACAGTGGACACAACTCACACTCAGGAGCCACACTGCCTGGGTTTACATCCACACGTTAGATTTGTGACATCGGGAGAGCCACCTAGCTTCTCTATGCTTTGAGGATTATAATAGAGTTGCTTCTTTAGGGATGTTAGCAAGATAAAATGAGTCAATATTTTAAAGTGTTAAGAAGAATGCCTGGCACTCAGTAGTGATTATACATTTGTTAAATAAAACTAAACAAGGCCGGGCGTGGTGGGTCACGCCCCTAATACTAGCACTCTGGGAGGCCGAGATGGGCGGATCATTTGAGCTCAGGAGTTCGAGACCAGCCTGAGCAAGAGCGAGACCCCATCTCTACTAAAAAAATAGAAAGAAATTACTTGGACAGCTAAAAATATATAAAAAAAATTAGCCAGGCATGGTGGCACATGCCTCTATTCCCAGCTACTCGTGAGGCTGAGGCAGAAGGATCGCTTGAGCCCAGGAGTTTGAGGTTGCTGTGAGCTAGGCTGACGCCATGGCACTCTAGCTAGGGCAACAGAGGTGAGACTCTGTCTCAAAAAAAAAAAAAAAAAAACAAATGAGGTACTCGATGTACTCGATGTTTTTACAGAAGTCAGATATGGGGCAATTTCAGAAGAAGGACTGACAATGTTTGTGGACTTTGCAGACTTTAAATTTTCTAGCTTAAAGTATAGAATATGACACTATGACATAAGAAAGAAAACAGAATATCCGTGGTTTTGAAGTAAAAAATAATTTCAGCTTGAATGTATTGTTTTAGATTTTGTTTTTTGTTTTAAATCAGTCCTACAAGACCAGGACTGGAGAGACTTGGTGTGAAAATAATTTGCATAACAAAAACCACAGGGATTTGGATGACCACAAGCTCAATTTGAGCAGTGAGGCTTGACTTAGTCTGAGTTAATAGAGAAATGATGTTTACACCATACTCAGCATAAGCTGGACTGCAGTCTAAGGTATGGTGTTAAATTCTAGGTCCCACCTGAAGTCTGGTGTTTATGCTCTGGAATACCGCCAGAGACTGGCCATCAGCTATTTTTGTTCCCACTTATAAGTGGCATGATGAGCATGTCCAGATATCTTAGCCTCATGCCATTAGTTTATTTTTCTCGCTTCCTATATATTCTGTTTCTATATTCACAGCCTTCTAATCCCCATACAAGTTTGCCTACATGGAAAAAGGATTAATCATATAGTTATGGGTATTTTTGTTCTACTTGACAATGATTTTTCCTGAAAAATCAATAAAATGTTTTCTGATTGGGTTTTGGCTTTCCCTGCAGTTTGTCTGCAGGAAAGCATGTGCTGAGCATATGGGCATCACATATTTCTAGTCCGTGTGATGGGAATTTCTCACTGTAAATCAAGAAGTTAGCATTCTGATGTCTGAGTCTGTCTTGTGTATGTTTTAGCACTCAAGAATCAGCCTGTCAGTGTCTGATCACCCCTCGATATGACAGGAGTTAGTCTTTGGGTTTCCAAGCAATAGGCCAGAACATGCGAGTTTCCTGTAGAACACATTGCTGGATGAATGCGCGCGCGCGCGCACGCACGCACGCGCACACACACACACACACACACACACACACACGAGAAATCTGTCACAACTACTCAGTCCTGCAGTAGTAGTATGAAAGCTGCCATAGATAAAATGTAAACACAAGAGCATGGCTATGTTCCAATAAAACCTCTCAAATAGGTGATGGACCATATTTGGCCCACAGGCTATAGTTTACCAACCCCTGGACTAGGCTATTAGAGCCTGGAGTAAGGATGACGAGAAACTGAACCTTGATGCTTATGTCCATACGTACTAAATGCGCAAATATAATGTAGCAGAAGGAATACAAAGGTTTAAAAATTGTTGAATTATTTACCACTTACAGCCTCTCATATACTCACGCTGCCCATCCCATCCATACCCTTCCACCCCAAATAAATCCCCTGAGAGGGCCGAGAGGGTATTTCATGAAGTTATTGAGAAAAGTTTTTGTGAGGGGGCGTAGGCATCCTCAGAAGGCTCCGTAGAGGCTGTCTTCTGTAGTCTGGGGATGACAGAGGAAAAGCTACTTTTGGGGTGAACTTTCTAACTTCAATAAGGATCAGAGGTCACAGAGAGCCCAAAACCAATGTGGCAGCACTTGGTTACCAGGAACAAGGTGGCACAAGGACCATAATGGAAAGCAGGGATGAAATGATGATTCACATTTTTTACCTTTGTGGATCTTTCATGTTGGCTAGTTGATCATGGTTTCCCTACTGATTTGTGATCTATCCTGTGGGTGTCAGTAGCCTTTTTCCACAGAGTCCCTGGTGTTGCTCAGTGGGCTCAAGTGCACATTATTCTTTGCAGGAGGAATGAAGTTTATGCATGTATTTAACAATGATAATGTCCCCTCATAAAGGCTGGTATAAATTTTGTCACTGCCAAGTGCTTAACCAGTCTACAGCGCAGACCAGTGCTTCTCCCTTCACATTCATCATCCTCTAAGGAAACCAGGCAGCCACCTGTGGCAAGTTGGGCACTTTCTGTCATGTAGGAGGATGCAATTCCTTACTGAAACGAGCATTTATTCTGAATATAGGTTTTTCCTTCCTCTTAAGATGCTAGCTGTGTTTTTGCCAGTACAGCTGCCTATCGACTTAAGGAAGTTCTGATTAACCATCATGGTAGCTTATACGACATTGCTTCTAACCAAGAAATTTATTTAACAGAAAAAGGTGTAATAGCAATATATTAATTCTTAAAAGATTAATTTATGTTGCTGCACACCTGATTGCCCAAGAATAGTTTGACTAATAGGAGATACACTCATTATGCCACTTAGGAGAAACCCTTGCAAGGTTGGAGCATTATCCCTTAGGATAGGCTTGTAGCAGCAACCAGGAAAGAATAGTTGGATCTGAAAATCAAACAATGGAATTCAGAGAAGCACCTTTCATTATTAAGGGGAATGAGCCATTTGAATAACTTGGGCTTCCTAAAACTGCAAATTTAAGCTCTAATAATTTAGATGTCTTAGTCTCCTGGAGAGAAAAGCTTCTACCAGGAGACTCAACAATTAAGTTCTATTTATTTGGGAGTCGAGGTTGCTATCTGACCACATTGGGCTTCTTGTGTCACTGAAATCATGAAAAATGGAATATCTCTGCTGCCTGGGGTTGTCAACCCTAATTATTAAGGAGAAACTGAGTCGTGACAGCAAAATGGAACCAGAGAGCACTCCATCTGGATCCCAGAAGACTGTAGGAGGTCTTTTAGTTCTCCTATTCTTCCTCTTCTTTTTTTTCCCATAGTAAAATTTAACAGAAATCTTGAGCAACACAGTAAAAGCAGTGCTGCTGCTGATTCATAGTCTTCCCAAATGAAGTCGTGTGTCACTCTAACAAATACAGAACCCTGACCAGCTGAGGGCAAAGGGGACATGAATAGGTACGAGACCAAGAAAGGTATAAATATGATCTATGCTCTTGGGATCAGATACAGAATTGAGGACTATAGCAACGAAGCATATATTCTTCACAATATTTCGTATCTATTAACTAAATTTTTCTTCCTTTTATCTTTATTCTTTTATGTAGTAATTGTTTTTAGTGGCAAACTTAGTCTTTGTGTTACAGAATATTAAGACAGGAGTATGAGTGAATTAGAAGAGGAATAACATTGTCTAGAGATGGGCTTGGTCGCTCCTAGAACTTTGCGTCTTCTCTTTTGGGGGAGATGAGAGAGTTTTTGTTTTCATAAAGAACACTTGCATCTCCTTAGGAAGATGCATGAAGTTGCTGCTGCTATATGGAGTTTTAAATAAAGGTGGGAAAATGCATATAGATGCTGAATGGCCAAAAATGTAGGTTTTGTGAGTTATCTACTTACTATATCTCAGCATCACGCTTACTCTTACATACTTTACTCTGTGATGCTGGGATTGGGATTCTGTAAATTATGTTTTCCAGACTACACTCCTAGCTAATTTCTGCAAATGGGAAGTTCTGATGGCAGATGGGAGGGAGTGAAGATAGAAGAATATACTTCCTGTTCTGAACTCTGCCAGCTTCCCTCAGGCAATTAAGGGCAGGGGCTTTAGTCTCCAGCTTTCTTTTTGAACCTTCATTAACAGTTGTTCGAAACTCCTTCAGCGTTCCAGACTAGCTGGCCACTCCCCTGTTGGTGGTCCAAGCAATAGCAACATAGCACACCTCACCCCAGGGCAGGTGAGTACCAGCCTAGCTTAAGCTCTTCCTAGTGTTGACTGCTACTTCCTGTGATATCTAATACCTGAGTTATCTCAGCCCTAGGGATAATACTTTCTTCTTGTAGATACCAATAACTGGTTACCTCAACATTACAACTCTTTTTCTTCTAGCCTTCAACCCTTGGTAATCAATTCCCAGTGTTAAATCCCATATGCTTGAAATGCCTACTGTACTTTCTGTCTCATTGTGTTTGGCGAGCTGGACCCTGGCTAGTATACCACTTGAGGACAGGCATTAGCTCTGATGTTGTCATAATTCTTGGCACTTAGCCCAATGCTTGAACATGGAATTGCTGAATCGATGCAAAAGGTGAGGCATAACAATTTTTATAAAATATCTGCAGCACTGCCAGATAGAAGAGAGAAAGGTTTTCAAACTGTGTGTCTAATCCTAGCAGAAATTATGAAGAAGATTTCAATTTAATAGAACAAGAAGAAAATTTCTATTTCCATTAATGGAATAAACTACCTTAAAAAACCCACCAAATTTCCTATCACTGGAATTATTTAAGCTGAAATTGAGTGACCTTTGTCAGGGATGTGATAGAAAACAATCCCTTAAATGGGTTGAAGGTTAGATAACAATTTTTTTTTACCTTCTAGCACTAAGATTCTGTGACCCTTGTTTGTAAAACATTTCCTAACTAACTCAACCCAAATGTGCCCCTTCTCTTGGTAATGATGCTGATGTTGATATGGTACAAGAGGATGATGATATTTTATATTTGTACAGTGCTTTACCATGTGAAAATGCCTTACGTTCATTTCCATTAAATTT
>NW_012148930.1:1280346-1281452 GCF_000956105.1 Propithecus coquereli
TGTATAATTTATAATCAGATTATCATATGCAGGCCTCTGACTTCTATTTTTTAAATTTAAAAGTTTGTGCATTCTGTAGTTCAATGCTCTTCTTTTGGTGAGGGTGAAATTTTCAAATATTACGTCCTTTTCTTACTACTAAAATTATTTTTTAGTACTAACATGAAAAAAATTGTTCAGATCAAAGCTTGTATGACTCTCCTAGTCATATTATTTCTTATTTGCTGTTTTCTGGACTAACTCACCTACTTTCCCAGGAATAGAAAATGAGGGAGGAAAAACTTTATAACACTAGAATTAAGACATTCAGTCCATTTCTGTAGCTTTATTCCATTTTTAAACAAAGCAGACAAAGATGGATTTCTTTACTGATTTTTTAATCTCATGATTTGAAAATGTCATAATTACTTGGAAAGTCCTGTTCTGAACCCAAAAGTTGACTTAGGAGAAAGCCTTCCAAAGTTGGTTTAGGAGGAATTATTAATACTTAGAAGTGATTTTAGGGACACTGCATTCTATAGCAAATTTACTAACAAAATAAGAAATTGGATTACCTGACAAAAGGCATGTTTTTGCTTGAATTTGAAGCCTGCTTCCTCTCAGACTAAGAAACTTTGGCCCATTGTCTTAGACTCTTGGATAAAATTCTACCAGGACCAGGAGCAGTACTGTAAATGAAGCTGTGTCAGCAGTTCTGCATATATTCGTACTTTCAGAGATTCATAAGTTTGCCATAAAAATATCTACTGTAGGCTGAAACTTGGCACACCAAACCTCAGTCTGGGAGCAGTTCTATTTTCCTTCAATTGGGATAAAAGCATCCCAATGGATTGAATTTCTAGAAACATTTGAAGTTGGGCATTTCAAAGACGTCTTGTGTTTTCTTATAATAAGACGCCTTTATTCTTTTAATTATAGAAAACAAGGATGATATTATCAGAGTGGATCCCTCCCACCCAGAAAGGGCTATAGGTTGGCTCATTTGTTGCATGACCAGTGGCTGGAAAAACACTCCATTGCTCGTCTGTTAGTTAATTAATGATTCAGTGACATGAAGTTGCAATTTACAAAGAAAGTCTTTCACAGTAAGTCCTCCATAACAAAAC
>NW_012148930.1:1281502-1285731 GCF_000956105.1 Propithecus coquereli
CTGGATCCTAGAGGGTTTAAACTTGAATTTATAAAAATTTCTAATGTCACTTTCCCAACCATTATTCCTGTTTCTGCTACAAAATGCATTTTAAGATCTAGCTATTTGGGCCAGAATTCCAAGAATAGCTAAGTTGTTTTTTTAGAATGTTTTCTTACTGAAAAGCAAATAACAGACTGTGTACTGGTAGAATATCCATTTTTGAAATATTGAGGTTAGGATCATTCCTGGGTTTTGACCTTTCTTTCGGCCTTTGGCTCAACAGTGTACTGAGTTTAGTTTTGTGTCTAAGAGCTGAACAGTGTAACCACTCCGATGGCTTTCAGTGTGTGAAAACAAAGGGATGGCACCGAGAAAATGTTTCTGCTAAAATGTGGAGGCTGTGGAATCATTCTTTGGCACCAGTATCTTCAAAAGCCAGAATTTTCAGACCCCCAAAACAGTGTGGCATTTAAACACTAAATGCATACAAGCCCTTAGTGTTCATTAAAATTAGTAACAGAAAACACAGAACTTTGTAAGTCTGCTCAATGCTGAACCAAACTCCAGGGATTAAATATGCAATTGAGCTAGGAAAGAACCAGAGAATGTTGGTTTAAGCCCAGGAGACCTCCTCTAGGTTAATAAATATTCCCTCTGGTTCAAAGATACTCTACTAAATTTAAATGTTGAACTACATAAAATCATATTTGTATATTCCTCCTTGGCATCAAATACATGTAAACATGCGCTTGTATTTTATAACTTATTCTTCCACATCCATTATAATTTATAAGCACTGATTTCAGGAAATAAACAAGGAGGCCCACATTTATTTTCCACTTGCTGGCTTATGTGTAAAACCCCTGCTTCTCCTCCCTGCCACAGGACCTTAACAAATTCACATGGCATTACTCATTCCATAGGGTGCCTCTCTCCGCTTCTCCGCTACCTATGTGGGGAAAATAAGCCTCGAAAATGTAAGGTTGGTGACTTAACCAAAGCCAGAGAATTGTTAAATGGCAAAGCAGGAATGAAAACCAGAAGGCTGAGAAGGCTCTGGTAACTGAGTTATTCTGCTGTACTCAAGAAGATCTTCCCTTTAGCTTTCCTAGATTCGTGAGCAAATACTCTTTGTCTCTTCACATTGAAAAGTAAGTGATTTTGGCAGATCATATCTAGTAACACATGAGTTATATTTCATTCCAATTCTTCCAATTTCGAAATTACCTTCAGGCCTTTTTGTTTCAACTTGTAAATATTTATTGAGTTCCTCTCTCTTTAAAACACTGAGGATATAATAGTGAATAAAATAGACCAAACAGATTATGGTCAATATAATTGGGGAGGGGTGGTAATTTTCATGGTTTTGGTTGGAGAGATCTCCTTGATAACATTGTATTCAAGCAGAGATCTAAGTCAAAACATGAGCCATGTGTTGCTGCAGAAAGAGTTCAAAGGGAGAGAAAAACATTTGCCATGTCCCTAAATTAGAAATATAGTTTGCAAATTTGAGAAACAAAATGGGGGCTGGCATTGTTGGGATGAGCAAGGCGAAGGGTCGGAAATGTAGTAGAGCAACAGATCACATAGGACTGTGTAGGCCACAATAAGAACTTTGGAAATTACTCTGAGTTAAATTAGAAACTATTGGAAGGTTCTGAATGGTAGACTGAAATTATTTGGCTCACATTTTAACAGACCACAAGGTGAAAGCAAGGAGACCAGTTAGGAGGCTATGAAAAAACCCAGTGGAAAGGTGATGGCAGAATGCACCAGAGCAGTGGTATTGTGAACCAAAGAACTCATCAAATTTTGGATAGATTTAGAGAATAGATTGGCAGTGCTTGACATCGGATTGGATTGGGGGGATGAGGGAAGTGAGGATTTGAGACAGCCCTAAGGATTTTTTTCTTCAGCAACAGGAATAATGGAGTTGCCATTTACTAAGACAAGAAGATTGCCAGATGAGCTAGTTAGAGGTAAATTGCCATGAGTATGATATGGTATGTATCCTTTTCTAAACATTTTGACCAAGAACTCTTTTAACATAGAGCCACCATTAATTTGTAAGGTGTACGCTTTGGAAAATGCCATTCTGGGCTTTCTACTTCCCCTTGGCACATACGATGTCATCCCTGAATGCAGCTCCAGTCCTAGCATCAGCACAGCCCTCAAGCAAAGGGCCATTGTGAAGTCCTTACCTGATTCTCTCAATCTCTATGGGATGCAGTTGAGTTTTGAGTGCACGTGATAGTTAATACCAGTGGGAATTTCATTGGTTCATTCACTTTTCTAGTAATCAAATATAAATTGATGACAGCTGCTTTATCCTCCATCCATCTGGTTATCTGAACAAATAAATTAGTGATAAACAAAGGAATAAAGTTTAAAACAGGAGATTAGGTGCCCTAGTAGAATTCTCTATCCATCTCATACTGTCCTCCCTTTTCTATTTTTAATTTTGTGTGAAAGAGTAAGTTTTATTATTTTTCAAGGATGAGGTTCCATCTCCTTTAACCAAGAGACATTGATTTGCTTTTTATGTAATTTTCCTGATCCTTATACTACTTAAACCATATTTAGTTCAGTATTTCCCTCACTCTTAATATCAAAAATAATGCTAGAAAAAGATATATTTATCAGTGTAGAAAATAAGGCCAGTATGGCCAAAATCATGGGCAACATTTGCTACAATGTATACACGGGGCGATGTGTAAATAACACTCCTGTTTGCAGCCAAGGAAGTCAAGTAACAGAGACTAAAGGACTTACTTTAGGTCGAACATAAGTCAGTAAGATTGTCTTAGTGAAAGGGAATATTGTTGTATATAATATAAATGATGAGTAATTTACCCTGTGTCCGGTTACAGCAGCACCTGAGTTCCCAGTAACTACCAAATAAGAGGGTTAGAATGTTAAATAATGGCATGTCATAAAAATGTGATGGTTAGGATGGGTTTTCAAATAGGTGATTCTATTCTCTGTTTTTGAAGCCTTTATATGACCCCTATTCAATTCCTTATTCTTAAGGCAGACAGTGAAGCCAGGAAATACTGGATTTAAAGGAAACTATCTCACTGGTAGAGAAAAGGGAAAATGTTCAAGGGGAAGAACCCACTGGGATTAAGAACAGCATCTCTAGGCAAGGGTGGTGGATCGGAGGTGACGTAGCACAGTTCAGGCAGCATTGTGAGCATCTGGGACTCTGTCTGATTTTCCAGGCACTTGGAATCCTTAACAAATACTAAGTATTACAAAACCAAAGTCCAATCATAAAGTGAAAAAATTCAGGATTCATTTGGCTTTGTAATGTTTCTTAAAGTGTAAAAGCCAAGCTTCTAGTATGCCTAGAAGTAGTGATTATTGACTCTTTCTCTATTATATTTTGGTACCGTTTTGTGTTTTCATATTTTAATTGTATTCATATGTGCAGTCTGTTGAATTAAAGGCATTTAATGTCTCGGAAGGAAACGGATGGAATATAGGCCTGCTTAGACTCTGTAGAAGCAGGAAACATACACAGTAGAGAAAGTCTAAAAATGTAGACGTGTGTTCTCTTTAAAATTTATGACTAAATCACTAATGTTAATAATACATACCTTCAAGACAATATTTACTTAGCCAGTTTTAGTCCTACCTGAGAAAATCTACCAAAATATCCTGTAGGTCAAGGTTTTGAAAATTCTCCCTTACCAGAAATTTCTAACAAAAGCAAGAATTTGTATGATGAAAGGTAGTTTTGGTCTTAAAATTCTTATGAATGCGTTTTCTCTTTGGTTTATGTAAACTAAAAACTGAATACATGTGATAGAAAGAATAATAGCTCTACAAAGATGTCCATATCCTAATCCCTAGAAAGTGTGAATGTGTTATGTTACATGGCAAAGGGAAATTGAGGTAACAGATGAAATTAACATTGCTAATAAGATGAATTTAAAACAGGTAGATTATCCTGTTTGGTCCACCTGGGCCCACTGTAATCCCAGGGTCCTTAAATGTAGAAGAGGGAGGCAGAAGCAGAGGTCAGAGTGGAGTGATATGGAAAGGATTTGAGCCACTGTTGCTGATTTTGAAGGTGGAGGAAGGGGCCATGAGCCAAGGAATGTGGGCAGCTTCTAGAAGCTAGAAAGAGCAAGCAATGAACTGTTAGATAACAAAAGTTTGCTTTTTAAGCTACTAATTTTGTGGTAATTTGTTACAACAGCCATAGAAAACTAACAGAATGCATGACACTTAAAATGACATCT
>NW_012148930.1:1288071-1293196 GCF_000956105.1 Propithecus coquereli
GGGACAGGAAGTTGCTAAGCCAGTAGACTGTTACAAACAAACTTGAAGCTCATGCTTATTGGATTTTAACAATCCTTTCCATCTCTGAACTAGACACAGTGTTCTTTTTCCCTGAGTCTGGGGTGAGTACCACCCCAAGTGACATGGGCTAAAAATGGGGAATAAATGACTCTATGATAAATAAAGAACCAGGAAAGTGGCAATAGATAGTGGGAAGGCAAAAACAATACATGTATAATATGATTTAACTCCTGGCTATTTATGATCCAGATAAATTCTTCTTTCAATATATGGAATTTCAAATTATTTTCATCTAATTTTATGCAATTTTGCCATCTCTAAGAGACCATATATTTATTCCTTCCCAAGCAAGAGAAAACTAAAGCCGTATCCAGTGGCATCCAGCTCCAAGTCTAAGAACTCAATGTGCTGTTCACTCATCTTGATCAGATTCAGCACAGCTCCTCAGAGTCTGGAGACCTGGGAAAAGTGCCCAGTGCAAACACTGCCAATCCACCGAGAAATCTGATAGAAGGAAAATAGACATATTCAAATAAAACTCACCTTTTAAAATTCACAACTCCATAGAATGTAGCATATTCTGCTAATGTGAGACAACAAAAATTTACCAATATGAATTCTACCAATTTGCCTTGTCAATTTTTTATTACTCTCTGTGACCACATCAGAGATAGGTACTGGGAAAATGCCTGTATTGGTGTAAGTCTGGAAATCTAAGGAGTACCTCAGTGTTTTAATTAAACGTCTTTGTTTTCCAGACTTGGGGTTTATCTGAGGGTTTTTGTCAAATTTTTTTGTTTGTTTGTTAACTGATATGCTAAAAACCAAAATTAGATCTTGTCACATTATTGTCCTTAAATTTATACCATGGTTTGGAATAATCCGTCTCTTAGAAACTAGACTCAGTGCTCTCTTGCCAAACCACAAGTGCTTAGATTAATGTCTTCTGTTGGCCAATCTCTTGGGTGGATGGAAAGCCCACTGGGGAGAAGACACAATCTGTTGCTGCCGATGTTGCTCAGCAATGGCCTTTACGATGGCCGCAATTGTCACCGTGGATGGACAGAGAGTGATGAGCAGAATGTACTTAAAAAGGGCTGGAGGGATTGGGGAACATCTCCCAGCTCTCCTCCCATTTTATTTTCGGCCGCCTTATCTCTGCTTCCATACCCTTCAGTTCAGGACAGAGTATTTGGCTTTTTTGACCCAGCAAGATGTAAGACTACCTATTGATGACTTTTAAAATTTCTGACCAAAGGCAGATAGAATCACTCTTAACAAAAACCTATTTTCTCTCTTTTCTGTATTCTCAACTAAAGTTTTTGCTTTCTCACTGAATTTTACTGAAGGATGCAAGGCATTGGCATCACCCAGATTAGGAGCCTCAGTAAAGGAAAGTTCTCTCACCTGTTGGTTCCAGCCTTCTGAGATTTCACAGGTGTATTAGTGCCCTAGGGCTGTTGTGAAAAATTACCAGAAACTGGATGGCTTAAAACAATAGAAATTTATTCTCTCACAGTTTAAGACTCTAGAGGTCCCAAATCAAGACATTGGCAGGGCCATGATCCCTCGAAAGGGTCTGGGGAGAATCTTCCTTGAGTCTTTCAGCTACTGGTAGCTCCTATGTTCCTCAGCTTGTGGCAGCCTAACTCTAGTCTCTGCCTCCATTATCAGATGGTTTTCCTCCCCATGGGTCTATGTCCAAATTTCCTTCTCCTTGTAAGGATGCTGGTCGTTGGATTAGGGTTCACCCTAATCCAGTATGACCTCATTTTAAAACGACGATATCTGCAAAGACCCTATTTCCAAGTAAGGGCGCATTCTGAGGTTATAGGCAGATGTGAATTTTGTGGGGACAATATCCAACTCAGTACATTAGGCATCTCTAAGTTCTTTCTCTGCCTAGAGCCTTTGCACTTGCAAAAATTGCTAACATTCTCTAATTCTGTCAGTTTTTAGATTAAGGTCGCCTCTTCAGAGAGGACTTCCATGTCTAAACTAAGGTGACCTCTTTTCATCGTTCTCTATAGTAGTGCCTCTATAGTATCTGTCTTGGCACTTATCACAACATGTGATTGTATGTTTGTTTTCTACTTTAGAAAAACACAATCTCACTCAGATTGCAGAGCCCATATTTGTTTTATTTACTGTTTTATCCTCAGCATTTGGTGTTATTCTTGACACATAGTACGATGTCAGTAAAAAGTGATGAAGAAATAAATGGAAGGATGGGCAAATGAATGAAATAGCTGACAATAAATAATAAATTTATTTATTAAAACCTAATTATACTCATAAACAATATTTTGCATTTGCTCTAATAAATGGCAATATTTTGAATATTTTTCCATTTGTATTTGCATCAACATTTATAGGAAATATTGAAGGCCTTCTATGTGGGGTGATATCTAGGAGGAAAAAAATGAGAATAAACTGGATTCAATATTTGCCTCCCAAAGGCTTATAATTTAAGATAGAAGAAGCAGATTAAAAAAGGAAAGAAAACAATAATCATCCTGAGCATGTTTATCCTAAAGGTGAATTAATTCAGCTCTACATATTCAAAAAATTGAAAAGTTTTAGGTTTATGGGTAGTTTACATTCTTCCAAAGTTTACCCTGAGTAGCAATAAACAAAGGTCTCTCAGAAGGCCTGGCACATGATAAACAATAAATATTAGTCAAATAAATGAAGAGATGAATAGTTTGTAAAATGCCTATAACGGAAATTAGGGGGAGCGGAATCAAATCATTATCTCTAAGGAACAGGCACAGTATTTGCGAAGCTTAAACTGACAGGAACCATTAATACCTACAGCGTTCACGAGGTGTTATCTTACCACAGTTCCCAGTGAGACTGACTCCTGTGTGGCGAGGTCTGTCTTGCAATTTGAAAATGTGTGTCAAGGAATGCAAAAATGACAACAGACTAATCTGGGCTCCTCTTTGTTTAATTGGGGGACATTCCATGACCCCTTTCAAAGAGAGTTTGATTAATAGGCTTTTTTTTTTAGTTAATTAAATTCTCAATCTTTATGACCCAGAAAATGCTTAGTAGTATACTGAGAAATATATGGTGTGTGAAAAATAGCAAGTATCATATAACCAATGGGTTAGATCACAATGGGGCATTTTTAATATATTTATTTTTCTTCTCTGCTAGATAAGGGGGGTGAAATTTAACTTTTTTTAACATGCTTCTAAACATGTCTCATGACAATTTGAGGCATGGTCTTGGCAGTTTTCTTGGCAAAAAGCCTGAGGCTCTATTACTAATTTATCAGCATTGCTGTGCATCTCTGAGCTTGCTCTCTGTAATTCTCTCACTCTCATTCTCTTGGACCCTTATATTTATTCTCTGTATTAGGAGTTAACAGTGTTCCTCCTTTTTAATGCACCTGCCTCTAGATGAATAATTTGAGTCATCACAGTCCAGGAACTCTTTGAAAATTTCTTTGTTGATAGTCACACAGCCGTATCCTGATCCTGAGACCACATTCGAGGCCCTTACTAACATGCTTCTATTGTCTTTCCTGGGAAGCATGTCCTTTTTGCATGTGTGTTTCTTGCAAATTATTTCTTCTTGAGTTTTTGACATGATCCCATACGGTTAAGCTAGCACTTTATTCTTCTGGAGATAAAGGAGCAGGGGTGATGAGGTTTTCACTTTCTTACCCTTTCCGATTTGCTCAAATCTGTGTGAGTTATTCCGAGAGAAGTCACCCTGACACATGTCACAGGCACTGTCAATTAGGTTAGTAGATAAGCAGGCAGGGCGCTAGCATTGAACTGTGTCATTCGCCAATACTAGTGTACACAGAATGAAAGCTGGAGAGTCAGGATCTCTCTGACTCATGATGTGTTCTTTTTGAAGAGTGCATTGTGATTTTTGACAGAGGAAGGAAGGAGTTAGGACAAAACAAGGGAAGGAAGAATTTGTTATTTCTTTCCACCGGCCAACTCCCTGGTTCCTGTTGCCAAGAGTATAACTTTATAAGACAAACACAATTCTAATCATATATCACTTTAAATTTAAATTGGAGATAATACCATATCTTTGGAGTCAAATTCTGTATTTTAGGTTAAAAAAAAAAACATGAGAAAAATAGGAATTGTAGGGGTCTCCTAATGAAAATAAATTCCATCATTTGTGTTAACACACATGGGTGTTGAATAAAATTCAGCTTTACTGAATTATATCGATTTTTAAAATATGTTTGCCGAATATAAGTTACTGTGCTACAGTAAGAGGTGTGTTATGATTTCTAGCAAACTATTTTACAGAAAGGATCTATACGAAGCAAAAATAAGTATAATTTGGACCCAGTGATTATTATATGACAATGACGTTGTCAGGATACAGCTTAAAACCTAGGACCACTCCCACTTGTGTCATCTGCAATAAAGCTGAAGGCACGAACTGTCAAATTAAAAAAAGACGTGAGAAACTTAAAGTCATGCTGAGGGGTTTGTTCTTGGCTTTAGCATTCCAAAGTAAAAATGTCCCCCTAAGGCTCACCACCCAGAAAATGTCTACAAGGAACATACTCTAGACATGCTGAACCTTATCTTCTTCCCGTAGTAGTTTGCCTTCACAGTTATCATGAAGGCTTCTTATCATGAATATGTCTTTCTAATTTCCAATTAGCTTTAAGAATAAGAGGATCGATGTATATATAAGTTATCAGCTACTCAGCTTCAAATGCCAACTTATATGAAGACAGTAACCTGAAATCAAATTAACTTTTTTTGAGAACCAACCTTAGGGCGACCCCTCTAACTAATTCCCCAACTGTTATTGCACATGGGCAAGTGCTGGTTTTTAGCCTTTACAGGCACGTATGAATAATAAACCACAGAAAATGTGAGCAAAAATATATGAGACAAGATAGAGGTTACCTATTCAAAAAACACATTCAGGAAATATTAATATAAATGTTAAGGTCATTTTTAGCGATGTTAAGTTGAGCACATTGCTCACTGCTTTTTCACCAAAGTACTTATCAAAGTGTGAAAACTATTAAAACATACTATATAAGTGGAATGTGATAAAATTAACACTCCATTAACAGAAAAAGAAAACAGAGAGAGAGAAAAAGAGGAAG
>NW_012148930.1:1293601-1295099 GCF_000956105.1 Propithecus coquereli
ACTTACATGGAACTTACATTATATTAGGAATTATAAGTAATCCAAGATGAATTAAAATATATGGGAGGATGTGCATAGGTTATATGCAAACACTGTGCTGTTTTATATCAGGGACTGGAGCATCTGCAGATTTTGGTATCTGCAGGGTCCTGGAACCCATCCCCCATGGATACCAAAGGATGACTTTATTGCTACTTGATAATTCAGGGGTATTTATAGTCTAACATGTTCTTACGGTACCAGGGCACCTGTTGGAACAGAGGCAGCGTACATCATTCCTATTTGCGACATATTCATGAACCTTAGGACTAATAGTATGCCAGGAAAAATTCATCAGTTAAACACATTGTTTAGAAGGTATAAAATTGAAAACATGCTATAGTATTTGAGAAGTTGGGATTTTAAGATTAATTAAGGCAACAGCAACTGGAGTCTTATGTACTTGTAACTGAAACAAGGTGTAACCAGAAAAGTACTCTAAGTGGAAATGACCCCTGTCATGTGACCAGGGTCATATTCTGCAACTGTAGAAGGATGCTGCCCCTGATATTGTCCCATCCTCCACCCTCATACATCTTTAAATTCCTTTCTAACTGAATCAGTGTACAATCTTACAACGTTTTTTTAATCATAAGAAAGCCCCTTGACCTCCCATTTCCCGTCCGGTTTCTGCTCCATTTTCCTGTTCCCCTTTATAGCAAAACTCATCAAAAATACTATCCACGTTCCTTGTATCCAATTGTCTTCATCCTTAGATGCTTTAACACATTCCAGTCGCACTTTAGTTCCCATTGCACCACTGAAATTGTGCTTGGGGAGTCAAGGTCACCAACGATATCCATGTTCTCCAATCTAATGGATTTTTTTTTAAAAATAAAAATTGTATATATTTAAGGTGTACAACATCATGTTTTGATATACATATATAGTGAAATGATTCTGTAGTCAGCTTAACATATTCATCTCTTCACTCGTCACATAGTTGCTTTTTTGTGGTGAGAGCACCTGAAATCTACTCTTTTTGTAAATTTTCAGTGTATAATACATTATTAATTATCGTCATTATGCTGTACATTAGACCTCTATATTTAATCATTCTACATAACTGTTAATTTTGTACTGTGACCAACATTTCTCCATTTTCCCAACCTCCTCACCGCTAGTAATCACCATTTTACTGTCTATATTTATTCAACTTTTTAAGATTCCATGTACAAATGAGATCATGAAATATTTTTCTTTCTGTGTCTGGCTTATTTCACTTAGCATATAGTCCTCCAGGTTCATCCATGTTGTTATAAATGGCAGGGGCAGGATCTCCTAGTTTTTAAAGGCTGAATAATATTCCATTGTGTGTGTGTATATATATGTACACATTGTGTGTGTGTGTGTGTGTGTGTGTATAACCCATGGCATGGGTTACATTGAATAAATACAGCAAATTCAAGAAAACTGACATCTTAATAATTTTGAATCTTCTAATCCACAAACATGATAA
>NW_012148930.1:1298660-1300221 GCF_000956105.1 Propithecus coquereli
TTTTTTTTTTTCATTTCTGAAACATACTACATTATATGGATGTACCAGACAATACTGACACCATTTTTCTAATAATGTTCTTTCCAAGTTCTTGACGATCTGGCCAAACTGTTAGCCACTGGGTAAGAATGACTATAGATCTGTACCTCTGGATAGCTCTTCTTCCAGGCAAATAACAGAGAGTTGCACTGCTTGAAGTTCTGAGCACCAAAAGGGTTTCCCATCACAATTGTCCTTGTAGGTTACTACTGAGTGGGGCTGTAATGCTGTAGTTGTTCACTGTTGGGTGGGCCAGTGTATCCTGCAGAACCTTCTGGAAACTAAATCTGATGCTTTCATTCCTCAGTCAGTTGGTTATAGTAACTTCCTCATGAGGTCATGTGTGGGGTTGAGAAGAGGCAATGCAGCAAGAGTAGGAGCCATGACAATCTGGGCTGTTTCTCATGTAACTTATTTGTGCCCCAGGATCTGCTCATGCCTGTTTTCATATATACCACTTCTTGATGATGAAGAGCAGTGATGCACGCCCCTCCTTATGGCTTGGCAGGTCACACAGAATCCATCTTATGATGGGCAGCTCATATTACATGATAGTTTCGTGGCCTGTCATCAAGTGTTCAGTCTTTAGTAGGATTCAGTAGCAAGCCAGAAACTGTATCTAAAAAAGTAGTATAATTATCTCCAAAGAATGGAATAGCTGTACTCCAGAATTCTACATGTTTGCATGAGTTTATGCTGAGTTCATGCTTTGTATGGGCTGCTCCCAGCAAATTATAAGTGATGCATATGCACTAAATCAGGCCCATTCCTGCGAGACACAAAACTCCTCTGACAGCTGACTCTAGCTGGAGGTCTTCCTGACAGCCGTACTGAACTTTTCTAGACTACATGGCAGTTCAGGGCACTTCTATGAACCTCCCTTCCTTCTCCCCTTCACTCCAGGTGAGACTTGAATTGTAGACTGATAGCACTCCCAGATTCCCCTGGCTCCCTCCCTACTTTCTCTCACACAGTGTTTTCCCTAATAAAATCCTTACATGTTTAATTGTAACATATGAGCTACTCTCAACTGCCTCCTCTTAGTTCAAGCAATTGTCTACTCTTCCTGGGCAACTGCAATAGCCTCTTACCTAGTTTCCATGTTTCTGCATTAGCCTCTGAAAATCTGTTCACTGATATTTTATACTTTTACTGTTGAAGATTTTAGGACCAAAAAAAGTCCTTGCATAGTCATGAAGTTTATAATTTTCTCCAAATATATGCATTTAGGCAATTATTATGAAAAATCTGAATTTTTTTTCCTGAGTAAGGTACTTTGGGGCAACACAAAAGAAATAAAAGCCGTGGTTCCTTTCAGACTCTTACAATTTATAGTGAAAGAAAAAATATACAATGACTACAGATAATGTAGGTTTTTATGAGGTCAGGGCCCTTGTCGCTCATGTTCATTACTCTTTCCCAAATCTTAGTGCTGTGCTTTATATATAGTAAATTCTCAATAAATATTTGTGAAATGAGCTAATGAGATGAAAAATCAATTGTATGCTTATTTCATTCAACA
>NW_012148930.1:1300411-1304529 GCF_000956105.1 Propithecus coquereli
ATATAGCGCCAACTATGTGTCAGGCAGTATTCTAAGGGCTGGAGTTAGAGCAAGGAATGAAATGAGCAAAAATATCTATAAAGTTCATGTTTGTGTGTATGAGAGATACAATAAATAAATCAGTAAAAGAGAAGGTAGTTACATAGTAATAAGCATTACAATGAAAAATAAAATAGGGAAGAGGGATAGGGACAGTGGTGATATTGTGGGTGGGTCTCCCTCAGATGACATTAGAGCAGAGAAACAATTGGGAGGAGATGAGGGCGTTGAGGAAGCAGCTGAGCAGGTATCTGGGGCAAGATCATTCCAGGTAGAAGGAAGAGCAAGTGCAAGCACCTCTCCAGGGCTTCAGAGGCCATTGAAAGGATGCTGGCATTTACTCTGAACAAAACAGGAAGGCTTTGGAGGGTTTGAAGAGAAGATTGCCATGCTCTGATTTAGGATGATGTGGTCACACAGGTGTCAAATGTCGTAGAACCTCATAAAGAGGGAAGATCAGCAGCAGTTGGGTTGTCTTCATGGAGAAAGTCAATCTCCGGAAAGCAGGGATTCAGATTCATCTATTCATACCCCAAGTGCTCACCAAGCCACTCCTCGTCCACAGCAGTCATAGGATGAAGACACAATACAGTTCCCACTGATGCGAACGATTCAGTGCAGTTAGTAATTAACGCTATTAAGGAGGATGAGGGCCAACTGATGGCAGAAGTTTGTGAGAAGGCAGGAAGAGGGAAAATGCTGTGCTTAATTGGAGGTACACTCTGCCACTGCAGGCCTGCAGACTTGGAGTGAGATGTTGAAGGAGTTCCTGTCTGATGGCATTATTTTCTCTGGGAAGCAGAAGAAAGGACCTCTGCTGAGAGTGCAGGAGGAATTTGAATGCTCTGATAATTTATTCATGTGTTCAGTGATTGGAAAGTCCCTGAGCGTGAATCTTTGTTGTGGCCATCACTGTTGGTGCCTTCTGTCTAAAAGTGTCAGAAAATAAAAACCAGGCCCTGTGATCTTGATAAAAATTACTGTAATAATTGAACAATGAAGCATTTGGAATAGATGATAAATTAAATAGATAGATAGATAAGCAGTCCTAGATTTCCTAACAAGTGCTGGCTACTGTGGGGTTTTACATGAAGTGTGTCATTAATACTCCCAACAATTCCATAAAATAATCTTTTATTATCGAACTTCAGATACGAAAGCACTGAGGTTCAGAAAGAATAAGTGACTTTCTAATCACCACAGCATAGCTAGAATTTGAAACCAGATTTGTTTGATCTCCAGGCTCATTGACAGTTGCGAATATCACCCTCATTTTTAGTTATGAAGAAATTGAAGCATGAGGAATTGCAGTGACTTCTCCACAATCACACAGTTAAGTGATGGATCTGAGATGCAACCCATGCTATCTGATACTAGAGCCTAAACAATTGTGTCTTCCTCTGTTCACTTGTTTCCATTGGAGGTTTCTGCTATGGCAGGTCTTTTATAATTTACCATCAGTGACTTTCCAGCCAGGGATATTGCTATTAAGCTTTATTACCTCCCTTGTTAGCTGCTGTTATAATTGAGGCTGTCAACATCATGGAAGAGAATTCCTCCTGCAGTAAAGAAGCCTTGGATAGGAGTGGAAAACGACCTATTTTTTTTCCCTCTGTGTCCTAAGAGAGTTGGTTCTAGATTCAAGGTTGGGGCTTCCCATTGCTAGATGCTGAGGTTTGAACCTGTGGGCCCTATGAGTAACCTCTTCCCAGAGCCAATTTCATGGAAAGCCACCCATTACTCTTTGATGTTCTTTAGTTATCCCCCAAGCCTTCTGGATCATTTAAAAATCTCAGTAGGTCTTAGCTTTATTTTGGGGAATAATAAAGATATAGACCAAGAAACATCAGCTCAGATATTAAAGAAAGGGTGTCTTAATTTGTTCTTGCTACTGTAACAAAATACCTTAGACTGGGTAATTGATAGACAATAGAAATTTATTGCTTATATTAAGTTTGTGAGGCTGGGAAGTCCAAAATCAGGGTGCCAGCAGATTTTGTGTCTAAATGGGAGTCCATTCCTCATAGATGGCACTTTCTATGTGTCCCCAAATGGTGGAAGAGACAAACAAGCTCTTTTGGGACTCTTTGATAAGGGCACTAATCCCATTCATGAAGGCAGAGCCACCATGGCCTGATTTCCCCTCAAAGGCTCCACCTCTTAATATGATCTATTGGAGATTAAATTTCAACATGAATTTCAACACAAACATTCAAACTATAGCAAATGATGAGGGAGGAAGGTTTTGCAGAAGTCTATGGTGGTAATTATTTATTTAGACCATAAGAATAACCATTGTGGATTTGTGTAACATGTTAAATATTTATGTAACAAGAATTTCCAAGATTATATGAGAAGGGTTAAGTAGCATAGGATTGCATTTCCTAGCATTCACAGGGCTTGGGCCTGAGACAAGTATTTGGGATTATTATTTGGACTTTTAAGATGGTGTGCTACGATGTAACAACTCTAAGAGCATCATTAACATTGACTGGACTTGCACTTCACGGGGAGCCAATATTAAGAATGCAGTGTGAGGAGTGCTCTCTAGGATTGCATAAATCAGTGATCTTGTTTAAAGACAAGTATTATACCCTGAAAATTGGAGAGATTAGAGATATTTGAACTTTGTAAAAATCATTGTCATTATTATTTAGTCAATACTACGAGCTATTTACATTCATTATATTGCTAATCTTTATGACAGTGCTCCTAGGTAGCTATTATTATCCCTATTTTACTGAGAATGAAATTGAGACATAAGAGATTAAGTGATCTGAACAGGGTCACATAGTAAGTGGTTAAGTTGGAATTCAAACATAGGCCATTTTACCCTTAGCTTTTCAACATACTATCCTGCCAAGACTGAGTCTTGGGCAACAGAAGAAGGATCAATTTAGAAAACAAGGGAGAGTATGAGAAGAAGTAGGGGAGTCAGAAATGTTGAGGGCAAGAAAACCTGTTGGAATTCCAGATGGAAGTCATGATCAGTAGTATGAGACGCAGCAGAAAGTCAAGATAGTACAAAATAAGGGCAGGAAAAATAGACCAGGATTGCAAGAGTTAGTTGGTAACTGTTGGTGCAGTGGAAGCCAGATTTACCTATTAGAAGTGAAGGAATATTCAGAAAATAGTGACAATACCTACCTAAGGAAAGCTTCCTTTTAAGTGATTGGAAATTAAATAAACTAACAGAAAAACAGAACAGTGAGTATATCAGCCAGAATACACCGATTTAAGCTTCAGTAACAAACAACCTTCAAACCTCAACGGCTTACATGGCAAACATTTCACCCACTACGTGTCCTTTGGCTGACATTCTGCTCCATGTCCCCTCCATTTGGGACCTGAGTTGATGGAACATCCACCTTCTTGAGAGCTGACAAGTATCAGAAGATGGAAAGGGATCTCTGGACAAGTTTGCACTGGCAAGCATGTGTTCTACTAGAAGTGACACACGTCCCTGCCCCTCACTACCCTGTGACGGGATCTAGTCACACAGCCCCACCTAATCACTAGGACTCAAACCAGACACGAACATGTGGTACGAATGACTTCCATAGAGTGGAAACCGCAGGGGGTGATAGTATCCAGGATTTTCTTCTCCCAAGGAAAGTTTGATGTTTTAATACTTGAAGGAAGAAGGAAGAAAGCAACTGATAGAAACAGGAAAGACTGAATATAACAAGGCATGTGTAAGTTACAGAGTGAAGCCTTTACAGGGGTGAAAAAGACCGTGATGAGGAACAAGGGAAAAGGATCAACTTGAGAATGGACAAGTCCTCTGAGACTGTGGTGAGTTTGAGACAAAGAGAGAAAAATACTGGAGTGAAGAGAGGGAGAGGCTGAAACAGGTACTGGAGAGGGACTAGAGAGGCCTAACTATGCCTCATAAATCCATTCAGGCCCGTATTGAACAAACGAAACTGAAACCTGAACCCAAAAGGACAAAGGAAACCGTAAGTCTAGATGGCATCTGAAATAGAGTTTTACTCTCCTTCTTAGGAAAAAAGAAAGGTATTTTAAAGTTACGTGGTTTCCTTCACATATGGGAAAACCACAACAACCCTGAAGCACAT
>NW_012148930.1:1305384-1306936 GCF_000956105.1 Propithecus coquereli
AAGTGTAATTTCTATACTTTCATACATTCTCTAAAGTTTTAGACTCACAATGATAATATTTCTAGTAAAAAATACATTGTTCATGTTTTTTTTTTAATTCATCTACTTTTCTTTAGGTGGCACTCTTAGTAAAGACTGTATTGAAACACAAGAGGAAGGTAATAAGGAAAAAAACAGAATCAAACATGAGCTAAAGTCAGAATATTTTTATTGATGGCTAACTAGAATTATTCTATAATTACCCCACCACAGCCCTGAAAATGAGTCACCAAGAACTGAATATTTATAAGCTTTCTGACCTTAAAAAATTCAAAATCTTAAACGGGGTCACCTAAGGAGACTGTGGAAAACTTCCATGCAACTTATTGGCAGATGATTTCAGTTCTTATTTCAACAAGCTTGGTATGAAATGCATGCCATCTGGTTACTGGGAAAATGCTAGTGCATATTAACTGCTTGTGCGAGAGGCATTCCTGTCATTTAGTTGTAAATGATTGCACCTGCAAATGGGGGGAAAAAAAGAGCATGTCTTATCATTTGCTCCCAGGGCTGGAAGATTTGATGACACAATACTACTATTTCATCCACTTTTAAAATCTGCATCTGATCAGGACAGCTGTTCTCCCACAACTATTTTGAATGTGCTATGTTGTATACTAGAGCATAAAATGTTGGGGGAAGATTTTAAAATATCACTAAATGTGAAAACTGCAATAGTCTCTTTCCATGTCTTCAAGGCATTTCTGACTATTTCAAGATAAAATGCAGGTACTTGTGAATTTGATTTTAACTCTGTTAAAGAAGTCTATTTCAGGAAAGAAAGTTGTATGCAATTTTATACTTCCCAGGCCTGACTCACCTGAGATGGTTGGCACACCTCTGCCTAAGATGAAGTCATGTAGGCATAAGAGAGAAATCTCCACGTATGGGCTTCATCACTTTCCCAGTAAGACAATAGTGATTATCTATGCATCTCGTTTAAACTAGGAGATTCATATGATTTAAAAATCAAAAACCTGGTTACAAAGAGCCTGCAATACTATAGTCTAACTACTTTGTGGATTTAACCTTCATTTCATTTGTGATGCACTATGTATCGCCCTCAACATTGCAAAACCAGCGTAGATGAAAGGAGTTCTTGTTGGTACAGCAGAAAGATGATAGAATTTAGAGTTTAAACAGCATTTATTCATATCCTAGCTCTGCCACATATTAGCTGTGTGATCTTAGGGAAATTACTTTGCAATCTGTGAGATTTAGTTTCTTGAAAGGGGATTAAATACAATTATCCGAGGGAAGATGAGAATTTTTAATGAAATATTATATGAAAGTGCTTGGCACATAGTTAAAATTAAATAAATGTTAATCTAATGTCTCTTTCCCAACTCAATCATTATAGAAGAGCTCTGTTGCTTTCAGTCTTCCCTAACGAATCTCATCTACCTGCTAAATTTACAGCACACACAAATTATTCTCTGTTTAATGAATATTAGTTACAGAATTGGATTGTAAGCTCTTCGTGGGTAAGAAGCAGGCTTTCTTGTCATTCATG
>NW_012148930.1:1308331-1308850 GCF_000956105.1 Propithecus coquereli
AGCTTATGCTCCCTTGGCTAGATTTAGTTAATTCACACTAATGATGTTTTGATTAAGAGAATTTTTTTCACTTAATTCATGTGGTTTTTTTTATAAAAAAGTATTTAATAGTTCAATATTGAAGTTGCATTTTATTAATTGAAGCTGGGATTTGATTTTTTACATGCTAAATGTTGTTGCCACTGGAAACATTACTTAAGTAATTGTTGGTTTATTGTACAGGTTGGTTAAGGTCAAGGAGACTAAATCCCAGCTTGGATTTCAGAAATGACAGAACATATCTGTTTTGATCAGGGAAGTAGTATGTGCATAAAGAAGTCCTCTTTCTGGGATCATACCACTTTGCTATTTTAAGGTCTTTAATATTTTATGTATTGTGCATTTGTCAGACAAGAAGATACTTTTCCCCACTATAAAAGCATTTTTATTAAAGAAGTTGTAGTCCAAAATAACAACTTATGTTCCAGTTAGTAAAAAAGGTGATCGAAACTGTAAAGATACAAGGTATAATTCTGCAAA
>NW_012148930.1:1320128-1321129 GCF_000956105.1 Propithecus coquereli
AAAAAAATGAAAAACTGACAACACTGCAATCTTGTAGTGGTTGAGAGCAAGGCTTTGGAGTCAGACCCGCTTGAGTTTAATACTATTCCCTTGGGCACTGGCTTTAACCTTGAAGGTGTTAGTGTAACCATGCTGAACCTAAATGCTTCATCTCTAAAACTGGGATAATAATATTGTCTGCTTCATAAGCAGAATGTAAGAATGAAATTTTTAAAAGCCCACTTTAATAATTTCAATTATTACTAAATTCAAGTCTGCAAAAGCATTCAATTAAGTAGCAATAAAAATACTTGTTAACTTTATATTACCTCTATGACTATACACAATAATCTCAAAGGAAGTGGAATTCAACACACATTAAATGGATGTTATTTAAGTTTAAAGATATAAAGGTTACGATAATTAACTATTAGAGCATGCATATTATATGTTTATTCAATAATTGACTTGCAGGTAGAAATACACTTAAAACTGTGTATAAATAGATTGTAACATAAGATATGTCACAGCCTTCTTGCATTTAGGAACACTAGACAGCTCTTTGGTACCATGCTTAGGGGCCATGTTAAACAGCAAAATCATGAACAAAAAGCAAAAAAATGTGAAAAAGGTATTACTAAGTAGGGAAAAAGACACTTCTCAACAGTACGACAGCTGAAACAAGAAGACAGAGTATCACCTTGTTGCATCTCAGCTGTGAGTGTGCACATCAGGTGGCTCAATTTTTTGCCACTCTGCGTAAACCCACAAATGACCATGAAGTGCTTTGAGTATTGATTTTGAAATTGCAAATAAATTTTAGTAAGTAGGCAAATTCACAAGTAGAGAATCCTCAAATAATCAACTGTATATAGACTTCCTTGGGGTGGGGCTCTTAATATATATGTTATAATATTATAACTTCCCACATTGCTCTAAGTATATCATATTTTAGAACTTTTTATTAGACTTATCAGACTTTTCATAGAAATGGCTTTGTATTCATATTTGAAAAATTAAGC
>NW_012148930.1:1321179-1323256 GCF_000956105.1 Propithecus coquereli
AAAAAAAATTGTAAATAATTTATCTGATAATAGACTTGTATCTAGAATATATTTAGAATTCTTACAACTCAACAATAAAAAGACAAATAGTTTAAAAGTGTACAAAGAATGTGAATAGATATTTCTCTAAAGAAGATATACAAATGGACAATAAGCACCTGAAAAAATGTTCAACATCATTAGTCATTAGGGAATGTAAGTCAAAACCTGATTTTTCACTCATTAAACAGTTATAATTAAGCAGGTAGACAATAAAGACAATAATAAGTTTTGGAGAGATTCTGGAGAAATGGAAACATTTATACATTGTTGGTTGGTTGTAAAATTGTGCAGTACCTTGGAAAATAGTTTGATAGCTCTCCAAAATGTTAAACATAAAGTTACAATGAAACTCAGCAACTTCACTTCAAGGTATAAAACCAAGAGAATCAAAAAATCTATATTCGTATAAAATCTCAGGTATGAATGTGGACAATTATTCGTAATTGTTAAAAATTGGAAACAATCAAAATTCTCATCAATATATGCATGGATAAATAAAATATGGTATTTCATAAATGAAATATTATTCAGCCACAAAAGAAATGAAATATTGATTTATGCTACAGCATGCATGAACCTTGAAACATTGTGCTAAATGAAAGAGGACTGTTACTAAAGATTACTAAAGATTATAATTTGTATGATTCTGTTATATAAAATGTCCAGAATAGACAAATCTCTAGAGACAGAAAGTGATTGCCTAAAGAGGGGAAATGGGATGGAAGTGATTGCTAATGGATGTGGGGTTTCTTTTGGGGGCGATGAAAAATGTTATAAAATTAGATTTTGATGATGGTTGCACAACTTTGTGCATACACTAAGAAAACATTGAATTGCACACATTTAATGGATAAATTGTGTAGTATTTGATTTATATTTCAATAAAGCTGTTAAAAAGATAGCATTGAAGTATTTAAACTAATTTGATTTGAAACAATTTCTACTAGATTACCAGATTGAATTACACCAAATACTGAAAAGTTATGCGTGAATGGAGAGAGAAGTCTTGGAAGGTTCATATTTGGTTCATGGCTCTGAAAGGAATTATGCTTTCAAATTTATTACAAGTTAACATCTGTCTCTGCCTATAAATTTCAATGAAAAGTTGTGGTCAGTTTTAAAATCAAATTTACTCACTGGTCTTACTCCAAAAGTGGCTAGCCTGTCAATGGCCAGAAAAACACTCTGTGTTTAGTCTCATTATGCAAGGGCAAAGGAGAGTCATGACAAACTCAGAGAGTTCTTTGCTCCCAGGGAAAATGACACTTCATAGATTATTCCAAAAGAATGATAAGCTTTTCATGCATCTTTTGATGGCAACTGTCCACATGAAAAAAAAATTAATGCTATGAATTATGTAAATAATATATAATTTCCCAGTTACTTCTATTTGACTCCTTTTTTGGGTGTTTTAATAGAATGCCCAATTCAAAATATCATAGTATATAATACTTGCCAAATGCATTTTGGGTCCAAACAAGTTAATTCCTCTTCTGTTACAGATTTCAGTTTTTATATATTACTGTAATTTGTATTCTTCAAGAAAAAAGAACTATTAGGTGAACACAATTTTGTTTTTCAAGTGAATTTGAGGAGTCATTAATTGAACTTCAAGATAAATCAGTTTGGAAAGACAAGATGGTATATAGAAATACATCTTGAAAAGTGATTAATGAGATCGAGGGAAATGATAAATAACATGTTTCCTTGGAAATCTACTGTAAACACCCTATGTTGGAATGATATTGTGCATCTGCAGTTTGCAGCCCTGCCACCTAGACTCATTTTTCTGCCACTAGAAACACAGTTGTTATATGTCTTCTGCAAAACAAAACAAAAAAACACCAGAACATTCGCTTTCCTCTTGGTTATTGATGTCTTTCCTTTATTTGGTAAAATAGTCCAGTGACCAACAGATAGGTTGAATTCATTAAAAACATGAAAATATTGTACCTGAAGGAAGTGGGTAGGAGCAGGGAGACAGTGACCAAGAGATCCCTCTGGGGCATTAATGCTTCTTTCCTAAATGCTGTGA
>NW_012148930.1:1332341-1352911 GCF_000956105.1 Propithecus coquereli
TTGGTTGGACTCCATTGCTGGAGAGCTAGTGTGATCCTTTGGGAGTGTCAAAAAGCCTGTTTTTTCACGTTCTTTTTCTGAGTTCGTATGCTGGTTCTTTCTTATTGGGCAACCCTTATGCTGGTTTTTTCTCACCTAACATCTCTTCCCTCAGTGAAAAACAAAATTGGTTTGTGGTATGCTTGTTCTCCTTTGGTAACCCTACTGCTCAGTGCAGAAATGGAGAGGTAACTGCCTTTTGGTTTGTGCCAGTGGGTATACACTATAGTGTTGCTGGCAACTTGAGTCAGTTGGAACTTAGACCCTTGGGAAGGTGTCCAGGTGCCAGTGATGCTAGACTAGGCTATGTAATCCACAGTTCCTAGACCCCTGGATGGTGTGTTTGAGTCCTACTCCAGAAGAGTTATCAGGGAGGAGAAAGGCAGATGCACTGTGATCCTGTAATGTTGCTGCTCTCCTGTGTTTCCCTATTCCCCTGTGGTTGTCACATTTCAAGCAGTTGATGAGAGATGTTCATGTGGAGTGGGGTGGGTTGGTCCCCAGACCACTGCTGAAGTCTTGGGCAGGGAAAAGGGCAGGTCCTTCTCTGTGGAGGTGGGAAGCTGGGTGGGAGTTTGCTCTGTCCTGATCCCTTGGTGCCAGCAGCATGGTACCTGGATGGTGTCACCTTGGCAGTGGCAGCAGGTGCCAGGGACTTTGGTCATATGCTGTGTCCAGGTGCCATGACGATGGCAGCATCACTCAGCACCTGCTCCTAGGGTTTGCGAGAATGCCTGACCTCCCTGGTCCGACAGCAGTAATGAGGAAGCAGTAGCCATGGGGCAGGCTCCAAGGAAGATGCAGCTCTCTTGGGCTAGGCCCTCAGAATGGCCCCGGGTGCAGCACCCAGGGTTCAGAAGCCAGCAGTGGCCTGCCATTCCTTCTCTCCAGAGCAGTGTTGTTGCACATTCTCGAGGTAACTCTCTGCATCAGTCCAGAAGCCTGCAGGCTCAGATTGCAGTCTCCATGGGGAAGCGTGGAGCCACGGAGTTCTTTCACCTGCCCTTTCTGCATGTGCAGGTGCCTTCCCCTAGGACTTCTGATCCTGCTGGGCAGGTCCCCCTATTTCTCTCTCCTTCACTTTAGGTGCCTCCCATTGCTTCTCTGTTGGTTCCCAGTACTCTCCCTTTGACTATCCATCTGAAGGTGATTATCTACTCACCACTTTCGATCTTCTCCATGAAAGCAGCATTTGCCACCTACTTGTAGTCCACTGGTTTGGCCTCTCCCTCCCCCTGATATTGTTATGATATTCTGTCTTTTCATGGTATACCTATTTATTTAGGTCTCTTCAGTTAAGTTCAATAAAGTTCATTCATTCATTGATCAAATGTTTTTGAGCCTATCTTACGATCCTTGTTCTAAGAGTTTGGGTATTACTGAGGGGCTTACATTCTAACCAGATAAAACAATATGTATGATATATATAAATAATTTACACAGTATGTAAAACAATAGTAAGTTCTCAGGGAAAATGAAAAACTGAAGTAGATTAAGGGAGATCAGAATTGCAGGAGTCAGGGGGAAAAGGCAGTGATTTCAACTTAAATAGGGTAGCTAGAATAAACCTAAGAAAGCACATATAAGAAAATACTTGCAGGAGTTGTGAGAAGAGTATTTCAATCAGTGTGAACAGCAAGAGCAAATGTTCTGTAATAGGATCCTGCCTGAAGTAGTCCAGAATAGCAAGGAAATCTGGAGAGGAATGAGCAAGCAGGGTAGTGAGTCAGAGAAGGAATGGGGACCACATCATCTAAGGTCTTATGATTCCCAAGGGAATTTGCTTTTATCCTATAGAGACTGAAGAGCTTTGCAATGTTTGAAGCTAAGGAATGTCATAATCTATCTGGCCAATGTATTAAATAAGAATGGACTAACGGAAGTAAGAGTAGAAGCAGTGAGGCCAGTGAGAAGTCCGTTCGAGGAATCCAGTTGAGACACAATGATGGTGCAAAAGCAGGAAGATGGTAGATGAAATTGTTGGATTCTGGATATATTTTGAAAGCCAAGTTATCAGGATTTGCTAACAGATAGGATGTGGTTTATAAGTAAAAGAAAAGAGTCAAGAGGACACCACGACCTTTGTAAAGGAGTTGCTATTTATTGAGTTATAAAAAGTTGCAGATGAAATCAGAAGTTAGTTTTGGACTTGTTGATTTTTAGATGAATATTAGACATCCTTGTGGATATATTTAGTAGAAAGGTAAGAATAAAAATCTAGAATTTAAGGGGGAGGCCCAGTCCAGACAGATAAATTGTGAGATTGACAGCATGTAAATATTATTTAAAGCCATGAAGTGGGTATAATGAATGAGGAAGTGAAAGTATACAGACAGAAAAGAGGAAGCCCAAAGACCATGGAGAAGAAAAGGAACTGGAAGAATATACCAAGAAAGAACACCAGAGGGTAGGAAGAAAACAAAACAGAGTGGTGAATAAATACAGTAAGAAAGAGAGAATGATCATTTGTGTTGAATGCTTCATTAGGTCAATTAACACACAGACTGAAATCTGACCATTGGATCTAGTTTGGACATTGGTCACCTTGAAATGAGAAGTTTTCATAGATTGGCGGTGGTAAGAGTCTGTTTGAAATGTGTTCAAGAGAGAACCGTAGGAAGGAAACGAAGGAGAGCAAATCTGTGAGTTTTGTTGCAAAAAGGAAAGGAGAAATGGCTCAATAGCTGACGAAGTTGGGTCAAAAGATTTTATTGTGATCGAAAAATAAAGGCATGTATCTATGTTATATATGTTAATGACAATAAAGAGGAAGAAATTTCAGTGTAGGCAGCAAAAAAAAAAAACAACAACAACAAAAAAGTCTTGAATCGTGTCCTTGAATAGAACATAAATAAACGGCATCTACTGGAAAAAAACAATGATTACCAAAGATTACCATTATCTTTGACAATGGTCAGGAAAAACTCCCGTGATTATAGATTCTGGTAAGTGGATGGATGTGTTGGTAGGAGTCTGCCGTGCCAAAGGTAGTGTCTTTGCTAGAGCAGATTAATACGGCTTTATGTATGCAGTAGGCATCCTCTGAGGGGGCAAATGTGGTTTTTTCTATCTTAATTAGGACAGAGGATCAGAAAGAGTTCACATCCACATGGAATAGACAGCAATATATTTCTTTTGTGTTCTGTGCTGATACAGTCTCAATAGACCTGGACTATCTGGACATCCCAGAGAACATCATATTGATCCACTAAATCAATGCCATCATGCTGTTCTAGGAGGAGAAGTAAGAGGTGGCTGGCATGCTAGAGGCCTTGGTAAGTCACCTGTGCTCCAGAGAGGAGCAAACAAAGCCTGTGAAGATCCTGGGGCTTGCAGTATAGTAATTTTTCAGGGCTTTAGGAGTCAGAGTATGTGGCTGTTTAGCCAGCCCCCATGGTGATTCTGATGTCATTGATTATTGGATCTCATCTTGAGAAACTCTTCTTTATTATTTGTAGCTGAAAGCACGACTTTGTAGGAGAAAAGAAATCACAAAAGGGAAAATAGAAGAGTATCATGAAAGCTGTGTTTATGTTACTGTTTTAAATGAGGTAGTTGGGTTTTTTTTTTTTTAGCATATTAAATATAATTTGAATGAAGGGATCAGCTCTAGATTCAAAGATGGAACTCTGGACTGGCAGAGGGACAGCAATAACGTGTTCTGCAGCCAGAAGCAGCTTGGCCACTTTGGAGAGCAAGTGGTGTCTTAGGGAATGTCCCTATGTGAATACTGGAGCTTTTAGTCCTTGCTGGGCCTCAGCCAGCACGTCACATGCTTTTGTGGATAGCAAAATGGCCCGCCGATTCCTTTCCCCTCCCATCGTGTTTTTGTTTGTTTTTTCTTTTCTCTTGTCTTTTCCTTTTTCTTTCTTTCTTTTTTATTTGTTTTTCTTTTTCGAGACACGGTCTTGCTTTGTCGGCTGGGCTAGAGTGCAGTGGTGTCATTATAGCTCACAGCAACCTCACACTCCTAGGTTCCAGAGATCCTCCTGCCTTAGCCTCACGAGTAGCTGGGACTACAGGTGCACACCACCACACCTGGCTAATTTTTCTATGTTTTTGGAGAGACAGGATCTCCCTATGTTGCTCAAGCTGGTCTCAAAGTCCTGGCCTCAAGCAGTCCCCTCCCATCTTTTAAGAGCCTCAAACAAATTTATTTAAATAGTGTGTAATTTATTATTTTTTTTAATTTTGGGTCAAACCCCTGAGAGCTACCTCACTTGCATTCCAAGTGGTAAATGATCCAAGGGAACCATCAATGAGATAATTTTTGAGCGCTGGGGCCTTTTTATTTTCTCTCCTTGAGTCCCTACGCTCTTTTCCATGCCCTCATATTCTGCCATCTGCTTTCTGCAGGCCATTGGCCATTCTCTTAGATTTGCTGGAAGCCTCTATGTATGCCTCTTATTTCAGCCTCTGAACAGTTCACCCTTTTTTTCATTATGGAAAAACCCCACATTTTTATCCAATTATAAGATACCTTTTAAATAAAAATGATTGTCTACCCATGTATTTCTTGGGGCTTTTAAAAAATGATCCTATTATTAGTGCTGCATGTTTTGTTCAAAACAACAACCCACATACTTTTTAAATTTACAGCAAGTTAACAAAACCTCTGTTTGTTTCCAATGTCAATCCTGTGGTCAAAACACTTGTCAGAGTAATAAACAATGGCACAATTAGAACTCTTTAGTGAATTTGGGTCAATGTATCACTCTCCTAGAACACATTTTAAATGTATCACAACTATAGCCTGGGGAAAATTTGGCTTTTTGGCCTCCATTAGTTTAAGTTATTAATTTGAAAGCAAGTTGTGCTCAACCCAGGGTTGAAATACAGGGAGATAATAAAGCAAAATGGCTGAATAAATGGGTTTTGGCTGTGTTGGAAGGGTTTATTTTTCATTCCTCTCATACAAAATAATAATGATTTCAGGATTTCTTGTGATTATACACAATTGTACTTCTTTTTAAAGTTGCCTATTGAACCATGCAATGATTGTAGGTTATGTTTATTTAACATTCACTCTGTGCCAGGCATTGCACTGAGCACCTTATGTACCACCAAGTGGTTGCTTCATTTCATAAGTGAGTGAATGGAGTCTTAGAATGTTTAAGTACCTCTCTCAAGGTCATGTATTTAATAAGTGACAGAACTAGAAATAAAACCCAGCAGCCCTGGCAGCATAATTCTTAGCATGGTATGTTTCCTCTGGTATCTATAGTCATTAGGTTCCCCCAAAAACCATGGAAATAATTTCCGAAGGATGGAAGTATGCAAGATGTCCATTGCTTCAGCAAGGCCAAAGGAGGATGAAAATTGAGAAAAGGGGACATTAGATTTGACAATGACGTATGCACTAGTGATGTTAGAGCAATGCCTGCGTACAGTGTGCTCAGAAGTTAGACAAGAAAGGGTAAAAGTACGGTAGCTGCACGTGGAATGTTTGGTCTCATGGTCTGGTTGTTTTCAATTCCTGTAGATGAATGGGCTCTAAGGAAGCAACAGGTTTGGCACATTGTAGACACAGGAGACCAATGTGGCTGTAACAAAATGATCAACAGGGAGAATAATACAGAATGAAGTGGAAGAGATGAGTTAGGAGAAATTTCATGTGGAGTCTTGGGGGCTATCATGAAGGGGCTGGATTTATTCCAAGAGCAGAGGGATGGCATTGGGGGATTTTACACAAAGAAGAAGGGTAAGTACATGATGCATTTTTAAACAATCATCCTGCCAGAATGCTGTCTGATGAACAGGTCATGGAGGCCAAGAGTGGAAGCAGAAAAACCAACTGAGAAGTTACTATGTTGTCTATGATGATGAGTTTACCTAAGGAGGTAGCAGTGGAAATGGGTGGACTCCAGATATGTTCTGGGAGTAGAGCTAATAGGAATTGGTAATGAATTGGATGTATGGCTTGAAAGAAAGCTAGTAATTAAGGATGACTCCTTGAGGTGACAGCAGAGGGCTGGAGGTGTTACTTATTGAGATGGGAAAGAGGAAGGTAGGAATAAGTTCAGGGCAATATCAAACCATCTGTTTTAGATATTTTGAAGTGTTATTTAAACATCGAAGGGGAGATTTTTAAGCAAATATTACTTGTTCAAAATTATGGAATCTGGGTTTTCTGAGTCTCTCTGAAGAAAGTCATGGAGTAAGTGAGCGGAGTGTGAATTTCAGGCAGCGGGAGTGAAGGGCGGAGCAGGTGAGGATGTCCCTGAGGGCTAGCCGTGGGCTCACAGTGGAAACGGGGGCTCTTTGACAGCAAGTTTTCACGGAAAAGTGACTCCTCAGCCTTGGGCTTATCCACTTGAATAGGAAGTTTTCCAGCGGTAGCAATTAGCTATTTTAGTTTGGATGCAGCTATTACTCAGGCTGGAAATTGGCCTCAGAAGCCATGTAGACTCATCTGGTTCCACAAACCTCATAGAGTCAGACAAGCCACCCCTTTAAGCCCACCGGTAACCCCCAGATTCCCAAGTGTTGTTTTCCTGGACAGAGAAAGAAGCACTTACCCTGTACTGAATCCCCTTCAATGGCTTCAAGGTGGCCTTTGCTTCCAAGGAGAGGCTCCCAGGTGATTTCCTATTTCTTTTATTCTGTCACGTTGCTGCAACTTCTCTTGATAACGATATTTTATTTCTGTCAGTGTTGGTAGGACAGCAACTGCAACAGGAACAAAACAAATGATTCTAATAACATTCTCTTTAAAATGATTCAATTATTTCAGTCTTACAAATCATTCTAGCAGCCGCAGAACCACTCAGTTACTGTGCAGACTTTGCTTTTTCTTTCCATTTTACACATAAAAGGTAGCATCAGCTGTTTGTGAGTCCAGAATATTCTGTTTGGATCAGTCTCAAAGAAACACATCATTCAAAGCTGTGCCAATAGAGAATTAAAACTTCCACATGACTAGATATTCAAAATGTAAATACAGCTAGCTATGGCATTTTAGAAACCCCAAAGTGAAAACTTTACCACCAAAGGAAAAAAATAGCTCAAAAAGAGGACAGCAGGACAAATGAGGACAGCTAGTCCTTTTTCAGCTTATTTTTGTTGGATTCATTTTGAGTTTTGTAAACCAAGCTCCAGTTAGATCTTGAGGAAAAAAATCTAACTGACATAATTCTCTGAGTCAACCTTCACACAAAAAGGTTTTGAACATCAAGGCAGCGTTAGCAGCTTTCTAGCCTCATGTCCTGACTGATCGATTTAAGCGGGGCTAAATATAAAACTTTATAAATACATCAAATAAGAGTGGAGAAAATACGTTTTTTATTACTGAAACCAAAACAACAACAACAAACTATTCTTCTCTTTTAAGTAACATCTGCAAAAAAAAAAAAAAAAAAACAAGCATAAAATTATATTTGCTTTATTTTTTCTCTACTGATTGTATACTCTCTCTGGCAAAATTGTACCATTTAAAAAAGTTACATTATACATTAAGCATGCTATAAAATATATAAAACAGGATCTGCTATAAGGAAATTTTTCCTGGGTGAAATATCATCTTTCTCTCTTAATGTTACAATCTTTACTCATCTTCAATACTACTACTCTGACTCCAACCGTACATTATATCCTCAACAGAAAGACAAATGCAGTTCTTTTGAGGACTAAAATTATTCTTTTTGGGTGAGAATGCCACATTTTTGGCTATTCTTATACATTTCCCAGCTGAGCTTCTCATGTTTGACAATTTGTGGGTATCTTACATGCCACAAGCCTGCTCTTTATGCACTGGCCTGAGGATGTTGTTTCCTGGCTAACAGCTTTGAGCCAGTATGTAACTTATAGGAAGCTGAGGGACTAACTCTGAGTGTTCACATTTATCCTTATATTATTTAAATAATCTCCACCACATCACTAGGTTCTCGTTATTGTCTAGCTACACACAAACTCCCAAAAATTATTCTAAAATATGATGAGAGTAATTTAATTCCTAATAAAAGGCTACAAAAACTCCTACGTGATTTCATCATAGAGTATTATTTTGTGTGATGTTCAAAGAGGAACACATCACTTCCCTGTAAGAAGAAATGAAAAATTGGTCAGTTGAAATCCATGTCTTCAAACGGCTCGTTTTAACTGAATATATTTCAATGGTACCTTGAAGTGTAATAAAAATTTAAAGAATGGTAAATGAATTAATAGAGTCCACTTCCACTTATTAAGTGAATAATTACAATGGCTTGGTTTTTTAAAAAAATTTCACGTAGAATGACTTGTTGAATGAAATAGGACTTTGTAGACAAAAGAGAAAAGTGAAGCCATAGTAGGTTTTATATTCCAAATTTTGGGTATTTGTTTTTCTTTTTTTTTTTCTTGAAAGTATTTCCTTCAATTTCTTTTATTCCTGAATAAATATTAGGGCTGGATTTCTAAGTAAAGAGGTAATTATAAGCATATTAACATGTCTACCAGACAGCAAAGATAGTGCTGGCCCGTCAACCCAAAACGGAATGCAGCTCGGCGCAGAGCCCTGGGCCACAGCAGCGAGTCTCCTGCCTCCAGTGTCCAGCGAGGGGGATGAGCTCCTTCACTGCTGTGAACTTTCACTTAAAACAACAGCACAGTGCTACAAACCCAGAGGTGTGCTTTTATTTTGGGGCTTCTCAGTCCCAAATTTCAAAGCCAAAGCCAAGGTGTGGTCTACACTAGAACTTTAAATGAAGTCAAACATAATAAAATTCCCTTACGGATGCTTATTCCAAACTGCCTTGTCCAGATGGCTCCTTAGAGGCAAAGGGAAGAAGAGGGGATACTCACGCTCTGCTTCCTTTCGTGCTGCCGGGCTGTGATTATTGTTAATGACCCACAGCTGTACTAGCTCCCTGCCACCTCTACCGTCTCCCCGCCCCATTTTCTCGTGACCTCCTTATTTCAGCTTTTCTCCAGTAAGCCTCGCCCGAAGGGAGATGGGAGTAAGCTTTATGATGGGTCAACTGTCAGGACTCACCCTAAATCTGGCTTCTTATGAAACCTGAACACAGCAGCAGGCTGTACTCTGAAGCTTATAGCTCTACAAAACCAGGCAAACCCACAGTTTTTAATTTTTCTGAATGTTCCAATAAACCTTTGTGAATTGATTCAAGAAAAGGCAGTTTAAACATCCCCCTTAATCTTTTGAGTACATCATCTGCTCTATTCATGGCTAAAGAATTAGATGGGCTTTGTATTTAGTGTTGCAAGGAGCACTGGTACTTTCTACCATCGAGTATATGTAGAAGGAGGGACGAGCAGAGGGAGAATTATTGCTATTAAATATTCTCATGAATACATCCTTTGGTCTCATTGCTCCCTCTACATCACTCCAATTGGTTTATACAAGTTGGATTGGGAAAGGCTTTCGTTGAGTGAGTCTTTGGTGTACAAAGCACTCGGACTGTCTTTGAGGCTCTGTCTGGTCTACACTTTCTCTATTGCAAAATGTATATGGCCTGTCCTCAGCCCTCACCCCCACATGACGTGTGCTGCGCAGGCTCTACCTGCGCATCCTCAGAACACTGCATATGGCTGCTGCCAGGTGAGGCTTTAGGTTGTTACTGTTGTTAATATTAATGATATTGGTGCTTGATTCTGCCATCATTAATAATATTAATACTAATGCCGTTGATGCTAGTATTCAAATATTAACATTTTTATATCAATATTTCCTATCAATATCAATCCCTAGAGTTTCTGTCACCACAATTTTTGAAGTCTCTGATAAAACCCTTCCACTCTTAGAATTCCATGATTTTCTTAGGATGTCATTGCTGATGGTTTCCACTGCTTTCCAAAGCTGCAAGAGAGGAGAATGAAACAAGCATGAGGCAATTTTCACTACCCACACATTGGCCACTGGCCCACATGTTCTCATTTAGTATAGTTCTTTCTTTATGTGCATGTGACTCCCATTCAAAACACTCTTTTAATGGAAATATTGCGAAATATGAAAATATATATTCTTAGAACTTTTCAATTTTCTTCTTCTATAGCCTTTCTCATCACTTGTGTTCCATGAAGCTATTCTCCATTATCAGGAGTGAAACAAACCAACCACCTGTATTTCTAAATCCTAGTTATTCATCAAGTCCAAATTCAAAAGTCATTTCTCCCTAGAAGACTTCCCTGGCCATTCTAGGTCTTTTCTTCTCTAAACTCAATACCATTTATTGTATGCTTATTACTTGCTACTTTGTGTTAAAGTTATTGACACACATTATCCATGTACCTACATTTCCTATACTCCCACATTAGAAACTAGTCTCTATCGATTTGCTTGCACAACAATGCCTCCCCAGGCATTTGTGTTACATTTTTTGAAGAACGATATGTCCTGATTTGTCCTGTGATATATACAGTTGATCCTTGACTAACATGAGGGTTAAGAGAGCCAACCCTTGTGCAGTTGTAAGTCTGTGTAAAACTTTTGACTCCTCAAAAACTTAACTACTGATAGCCTATTGTTGACCGGAAGCCTTACCAATAACATAAGCAGTTGATTAACACATATTTTGTTTATGTACTATGTACTATAATCTTATAATGAAGTAAGCTACAGAAAAGAAAATACTATTAAGAAAATAATAAGGGGGAGGGGGGCAAGGGCAACATATGTAACCTAAACATCTGTACCCCCATAATATGCTGAAATAAAAAAAAAAGATTCAAAAAAACCAAACAAACAAAAATATAAATAAATAAATAATTTGAAGAAAAGCAAAAAGAAAAAAATAATAAGGAAGAGAAAATATATTTACTATTTATTACGTGGAAGTGGATCGTTATAAAGATCTTCATCCTTGTTGCCTTCACGTTGAGTGGTCTGAGGAGGAGGAGGAAGGGAAAGCGTTGATCTTATCTCGGCTGGCAGAGGCAGAAGAAGTGAAGGAGAAGGAAGGGAGGCAGGCACACTCATTGCAACTTTACAGAAATACATCATAATTTCTGTCTGCCTTTTTCGCTGTTTCATTTGTCTAAAATGTTTCTATATGGTACCAATTCTTCTCCTGTTTGCTTTAGTCTCAGTGCCTGCATCATAGAAGAGCCCATGTCATAAAAGAAGTCCAAAGCAGTTTTGAATAATCGAAACCCTTCTGCTGGATTGTCTAATGTCAACTTTTTTTTTCTGCCTGGCACTGCTTCATCCTTATCATCTGGCGCTGGGTCAGATGCACTCGTCTCCGTCAGTTGTCTTCTAGTTATTCCTCTGGTGTGATGTCTGTTAGCTCTTGAATTTCTCCAAGATCCATATCGTGAAAGTGTTTACCCTCCCCCACTACCTTTTGGGCATATCCACAATCTCTTTCATCATTTCCTTGATTTGCTTTGCTATAAATCCCATGGAGTCGTGCAAAACATCAGGACACAGTTTTCTCTATCAGGAAGGTATTGCTTTGGGCTTGATGGCTTTCACAGTTTTTTCTGTAAAAACTTATGGCATCTTCAGTGGTGTAATCCTTCTAGACTTTCATGATGTTCTTTCTATTGGGGTTCTCTTCCGTAGGATTGACAACTCTTTCCATGGAGTACCATGTTTAATGAGCCTTAAAGGCCTTCATGAGCCCTTGATCCAGAGGCTGAATTAGAAAGGTTGCCTGTGGGGACAGGTAGACCATTCAGTGCCTTCAATGTTGAACCCATGGGGTTCTGGGTGGTCAGAGGCATTGTACAATATCAAAAGAACTTTAAAAGGTAGTACCTTCCCAGGTACATCCTGACTTCAGGGACAAAGCATTGATGAAACCAATCCAGAAAAATTGTTCTTGTTTTCCGTGCCTTCTTGTTGTGCTATCAAGAGACTGGCAGCTGGTGTTTATCTTTTCCCTTCAAGGCTCAGGATTAGCGGCTTTATAAGGCAGTCCTGATCATAAACCCCACCACGTTTGCGCAAAAGAGTGGAGCTAGCCTATTCCTTCCTGCTTTAAATCCTTGTGCTTGCTTCTCTTCCTTCGAATAAATGTCCTTTGCAGCATTATTTTCTGGAATGAAGCACTTTCATCTGCATTAGAAACCTGTTTGGGCAGATAGCCTTTCTCTTTAATGATTTTCTTAAGGACATCATATGGAAACTTACCGGTTTCCTCTTTGTTGGCAGAAAATCCTTCTCCTATCTTGACATTTTGTAAGCCAAACCTCCTTCTAAAATTACCAAACCATCCTTTGCTGGCATTAAATTACCCAGCTTTAGATAATTCACCTTCCTTTTGCTTTAAGTTGTCATACAATAACTTCACTTTCTCTCGAATCATATCAATCTATGGATATGCCTTCCTTATATGATTTTGCAGCAACTTAAAGGCTGCATTTTCAACACAAAATATAAAGGTATTTTGCAAATAGTACAAGGTTTTTGCACTGCTGGCATAGCTGCAAGCAGCACCTTCACAAATTTCCTTTTCTTTTTTTATAATGATCCTTATGCTGGATTCATTTATTCTGAAATGACAGACCACTGCGGCTGCAGACCTCAATATATGGGATGTGTCAAGTAATTGAACTTTTTCTTGTAATGTCATGACTTTTCTGTGTTTATTGGGAGCACTTCCCGTGTCACTAGTGCCACTTTGTGTGGGTCCCATTGTGTTATTCAATGTTTATAATATTGCCCTTAACACTATAAAAAATACAGGAGAACCATGAGAGATCATTTTTAAACTGCAATACACGTTTCACTGGATAGATGAACTGCTCATGAGGAAGTGATTAATGTCACAGGGTGTTTTAAGTGGATCATCACAACACTTGAGTTGCAATAGAAATAGGAGGTAGCTACAAAATTATTACAGTAGCACAATATGTACTACGGTTAATTTTATACAGTTATGATTTAATACTGCCTCTTTGCATTTGTTTCACTGCAAACAAATTGCTTATCTTTTTCGACTTCATGCCACATTCAATACTATTGATTTATTTTCTTCTGGTAATACCTTTTTTTGGGTATTCTGTGACTGTGTACTTCAATGTGTGTATATATGTGTGCATGTGTGTGTCTGTTAATGGTCTCTTCCATTTACAAAATCAAAAAAGCCCCTCAGTATGCCTCTGATGCTCTTTCAGCTGTCTGTTCTTCCTCTTTCAAAGTTTTGAAATCCCCACCTTTACTTCTTCCACTTCCACTCATTCCTCCATCCACTGCAGTCTGTGTTATACTACTGCTTCCAAGGTTAACAAAAATCTCTTTTTTCCTAAATCCAAGGAGTAATTTCTGTTGCTTATCTTTTTTGACTTCATACCACATTCAATACTATTGATTCACTTCCTTCCGGAAATACCATTTTTGGGGGTCCCCTGACTGTGTACCTCTATGTGTGTGTATATGTGTGCATGTGTGTGCATGTACGTGTGCATGTGTGTGCATGTGCGTGTGCATGTGCGTGTGTGTGCATGTGTGCGTGTGCGTGTGTGTGTGTGTGTGCTGTCCCACCTCTCTAGCCCCTTTTTACTCAGTTTCTTTTGCAGGCTTCTGTCCTCACTTCCACCCCCTTCCTCCAATTTACTTCTCTTTTAATCTTTTAAGTATTTATTTCCTTGGGTATTTGTATTAATAATATTAAAGGAAAACAACATTTAATGAATGCTCATTTTGTGTCAGGAACTATTCTAAACACTTTTACATGTCTTAAGCCATTCAATTGTCACAGCCACACTATGAATAGGTACAGTTGTTCCTGTGAATTGTATAACACCTAAAAGAGAATGCTGAAGGAAAGAAAATATTAATATAAGAAAGGTCACAGAGCTTGTAAGTGGTAGAGCTGGGGTGTAACACAGGTAGTCTAAATCCAGAAACCACTCGCTTGGCCGCCCTGCTGCCCTGCCCGCTTTCCTTCCCACGTGTTCCCTAGGTGATCGTATCCACTTGCATAGCAAGGGAACCAATTCAAATTACTTAAAAAATATTTGTTCAGTTCATACACAGCGCCAGGTACTGTGTTAAATGTTGAAAAAATAAATATGAACAAAGCGTGGCTTCTTACCTAACTCTAAAGGGTCATTATGGTCTTATCCCTGCGGAGATGCATTCTTGGCATTTGGAATTGCCAGTCACTTAAATTTTCTTCTAATATTCTGAAGTCTTAACATATGTCTAGTCATTTTTTCTGATTATTATTCATGTAATTATTTCTGTATTACCTCAGATGTGGCTATATCTATGATACTCTCCATAATATCAAAAACTTCCACAGGTCCCTGGGTGCTGCTGTTACTACCCTGTCTTTCTTTGTCCATTTCCTTTGAATAAAACACAACTTCTGTTGAGGTTTCATTTTAACATCCAACATGAAACTCTCTTTGTTTCCTTTTGGCATGTCCAGCTTTATTATTTGCACAGCTTTTGTCAACCATGATGGATCAAAACTTTCCACAAGAACATATAACAAGTGGCATAAAGAGAGTTCCTAGTGCAATAAAACGCACAAGGTGAAGAGCACATTCAACTGTTGTGGGATGAAGTACTATATTTTCCATGTGGTCTAGTAATGTTTACTGGCCCAGAGTATACAGTAAGTCTTTTCTGAATTCTCATTGGCATATATTCATTGCTGCTTAGTGAATGTATACATTTAAAAGAAAAAAGTAATGTTCTCTTAATGTAGCACTATGTGGGGGTGACATTTAACAGACATATGTACAAATAACTATTAATATGATATGTGGTGACACTGCATTAAATACTATTAATATTTGGTATTAATAGTATTTAATGTTAATTTAATTTAGTATGATAATTATTATACTAACATATAATACTATTAATTAGAAATATGAGGGAAATAGGAAGAGATCTTCATGGAGGAATCAAAATTTAAACAGAGACACGTAATTAGGAAGTCAGGTAGAGAAAAGGGGTAAGGGTACAGGTGAGTAGAGGATAAATAAAAGTTCTTATTAGAAGATAAGAAAGAGGGTTGGAGTGGAGGTTTATAGGGTGCATTGGCAGGGGGAGGAGTGGCAGCTGAAGAAAGAGCCAAACCAGAGAAGATTTTACGGTATTAGAGTGTTATTTTATTCTGAGAGCAATGGATAGCCATCAAAGAAAATTTTAAGCAAGGGAGGGACATGACCAGATCTATCTTCAGGAAGATAATTCTAGTATGAATTTGGAGATATAATTGGTAAGAGTTGTATGGAGATAGATAACCTTTATGAAGCTATTGCAAAAAGCAAATCACAAAGCATAGTTTTTCTAACAGCCAAAATTCCCTGTATTAAAAACCCAGCTGCTCTATTTTTTAAACTTAGTAGGTTACTTAATCTCTGTTAGTCTTAATTTGCCCATCTTTGCAGTGGGGATGAGAACATCTACCTCACTGGTTTGTTATGAGGATTAAATCAGGTCATATTTATAGTAAGCTTAGAATTCTATAAATATTTGCTAAATGTAAGCCACCATCTTTTTTTTTTCCTATTAGGGCTATAAAGATAGGAAAAGAGATCAGGATATGATTTTAAGAGTTCAATAGTGGGAAGAACCAGGGTCAGACACAGGAAAAATAAAGAAAAGACAGAGGTCAAAGAGGAGTCCAAACTTGGGGACTCGATGTTTTATACTCTGAAATGAGATGTGGGACATTTCCAGCATGATAAATACGATTAGTTTGGTAGGGGGAACAGATTGAGGTAGCTGATGCTACAACTGAAGCTTTCATGAGTTAGTTGGAAATTTTAGACTTGTAACTCAGGAGAAAGTATTGAACAGCAGATAAAAATGTACTCATTTAAAAAGTACATGTGAAGTTAGAGCTATTTAGAGGAGAAGTATATAGTAAAAAGTGAAGGTGACTAAGGAAAGAACCATTAAAAAACCAAACTTTTAGGGATAGGTGTTCAAAGAGGAGATGGCAAACCATATTTAGAAAGGGTATTTAGAGAGTTAATAAGAGAAATAAGAAAAGGCAGAATCATAGAACAAAGGGTTGGATGAGTTTAACAAATGAGAGATAGATCAATAGGACCAAATTATGCAGATAAGTACACTTGATTATAGACTGAAATAAGGAAATTGGCTCAGCAATTATGAAGAAAGACTTTGGTGACTTAATAGAAAAGTTTTATAAGAAGAAATTCATATAACCTTGGCATAAAAATGATTAGGAAAATTTAAAAAGGTAGCAGTGGAGATTAATTTGTTTTTATAAAATATAGCTATTTAAGTGTAGGATGATTGTAGTAAAGGAGAAATTAGTGGAGAGACACTAATTTTTAGTGTAGGTAGGATTTTAGAGTATTTTTCCTATGGGAGATATTTGAATGCTATTAGAGCCTGAGTAGAAGATGAAGTACAGAAATAAATACAAGAATCATGAAAGAATGAGAAGTGCAGATGGCAGGGTTAATGTTGAAAGAAGTTCATAGTCCTTTTGACAATGATGCTCTAGGGATTCAGAACAAAACTCCTTTTCAAAACAAGCTGGCCAAGCTACGCAATTGATGAAATGGTTTTCTTTGTATTTGCTCTACTTGGCGGTCTTTGTACTTCCGGAATCCATCCATGCCTGATGGCTTTTTGGAAAACCACACCTTCATAGTAAAATTGTTGAACCCTAAAGACAAAGAAAAAAAGTCAAATACTGACAGAGAGGAAAAAAAGACATAATATCTTCAAAATAGCAGTGATTGACTCCTCAACAGGAACTGTGGAAGCCAGTAAAAAATGGAATGATAGTTTTAAAGGGCTGACAAGGATGTAATTTTCAACATAGAATTGTTAATGCAGAATCCTATGTAAAAATACGGCTCAAAAATGAATGTAAAATAAAGGTATTTTCACACAATAAACTGAGATTTTTTTTTTGTCAGCAGACAATTGAATTATAGAGATACTAAAAGGTGTGTTCAGGCAGAAAAAATGATCCCAGAAACTCCTCAGAGAATATTAGGAAGGCTTAACGAACATGAAAAAAGTAAATAGGTGACTAAATTTAAATAAAAAATAATGTCTGGGGAGCTACAAGAAAACAGTAGTATGAAAGTTGGAAGAGAGATAAATTATTTTAAGGTCCTTGCATTGTCTGAGAAGTGGGAAAGTACTACTTTATATTGACTTCAGTAAAAAATGCATGCTGAAATCTCCATGATAAACCAAGAAGAATTGTAAAAGCATGTCTAATAAACTGGTAGAAAAGAAAATTAGAATAATAAAATATATACTCCCAAAGAATGCAAGATGGGTAGGGGATGTGGGGGAACAGATGGGACAAACAAAATAAGCAAGTGGCAGATTTAAGCCTAGACATTTTAGCAATTATGTGAATACTTCAGTTGAAGACAAAGACTGTGAGATTGTCAAAAATTCGAGACTCAATTCTATGCTACTTACAAGAGATATACTTTAAATATAAGTTGAATACAGTGGAATGGAAAAAGTTGTACCCTACAAGCAGTAACCAAAGAAAGCTGGTATACCTACATTGTATCAAAAAAGGCTTCCAACCAAGAAGCATTACTAAAGTTAAAAATAAGCATTTCATAATGATAACACGCTGTAATTTACCAAGAAGATGTAATTAATAATTCTAAATTTGGGAGTAGTTCATGGGTTCTTGAGACCAACAAGGAGGTTAAGAAAAATAAAGATTTAGGTCAATTTTGCATAACCTTTTTTGAATCACAGACTCCTTTGGACAATCTAATAAATATTATGATCCTATTCTCCAAAAATGGGAACATAAACCGAAGTTTTTACTCATAACTTGATAAGTTCAAGAAGTCCCTGAAGCTGGGTTAAGAATTTGTTATGTCCTTTATTTTGAAATTTAGAGGAAGAAAGAAACTTTATGTTGCTGTGCACATATAAGGCTCTAACTGGTTTGAAATAAAATTTTTATAATATAGGCTTTGAGAATAGAAAATTAATTTCCTCTAACATTTTTCAGAAGCAAGGAATGGAAGAAGAGAAAACAAATATAGTGATGTAGGATTTCAGAGTAGTATAATATTGGACCTTCAAAAAGTCAGGAAGCAGAAGAAATTTGAAGATATTATAGACTGTGTTGGTGAACTGATTAATTGTGACATCTAGGATGAACAGAGAAGAAAGTAAAAAAGATGGAGGACATATATTATAGTGATTAAGAGCATGAACTTTATACCTAGACCTAAGACAAATGGAGTGCATTGTTGATCAACTTAAATTGCCTCTTAAGCCAACGTATCCCCATTTCTACAATGGGGAATATACCTACCTGTGAATATTAAATGAGGAACTGTATATAATTCTTAGTAAAAGTCATCATTATTAATAAGTTAGACAAGTGGATCAATCAAAGATTAGGTAGGAAGAAAGACCAATTTTTATATGAGAGAAGATATGGGAGAAGTGGTCAGGAAAAAGTTGAAGTCATAGGAAGGATTTCAGAAGTGCGACTATTTTGAATTAAAAAAAAACAAAAAAAAACTTTGGAATATGGCCCTAGGAGTACAATCCCAAACTGTACATGAAAGCCATTAGAATCATGCAGTCAAAAATAAAGTCACCCCGTGAGCCTACCTCCACCCACCCAACTACACTGGGGAGTAGGGAAACATATCAACTATTATGAGGATTTTGGGTCTCTTGTTGGTTGTATAAGCTCATTTTTCCTAAATTAAAAGAAACCACGTTTTTAAGTTCCTAACCTTTTATATCTTATTGTTACTATTATATTTATAAATCCTATTGCTGTATCCATGAGTCACTTATAGACACTAAGCATGAAGGAAATTATGGAGGTCAAAAGGCAAGAAGCATGAAATATTGCATTGAACTGTGCTGGTTTGACACATGCCTGGTTAATATAGAATGATGACAATGAACTATTTCTGATAGTCATTGTAATTAAAAACAGCACATATTTTCAAGGCTCCAAGAAGTGAACTGAATTTCTCTGAACCCCAAAAGGTTCAGTTCAGTTCAGGAAAAGGTTAAGTTTGATGTTTTTCTCTGAATTAGCTTTCCAAGCCCTAATTACAATAATAGACAGTATGTTGCAGTCTTGGAAAAGGTTCATTTACATGACAGATCCAAGAATCAAATGTTCTTGTTATCTTTCCTTTGATTTTGTCTTTCAAATACTGACTTCAAAAAACAAATAAGACATAATTATAAAGAAGAGGTAAGGAGAAAAAACACTGTATTCTCTTTTTCTAATTTATTAATTGCGTGAACCTGTATTGATTAAGGCAAGGTAAATTCCTTTCTAAAAGTTAACTCTTGACAAAGTAAAGAATATAATCTTGTTTAAGGATACAATTTACTCTACCCAAAACATTCCAATTCCATGATGATACAAGGCTCACTTGATTAATGGATGAACAACTGGTTCCTAGAAGGAAATATCTTACATTATAATTTGAACATTATTTTTTTTTTACACTTGTTTGCCAAATGTGAAAACAATTATTGTTGTGATTGTTGTCATTTTTCTTTAATGTTACACACAATGTGACAGTGGGCCTGAAGACATACAAGAATGCTTTGACAAGACTCTTTCCACCTATCTTTGCAATTTCTGCCCATTTCTGCCCAGGAAAGAAAGAAATTCTACAACTTCCCCTCTCCTTGACCTTCTTTTTTTTCTTTGTTTAGAGCTTAACATATAGCAAAAGGATTTCCTGTAAATTGTTTATGAAATCATAGACTACATCATGTTTACTTGTATAGTTTTATTCACCCGCAATAGAGATCAATTAAGAAAAAGGGAGAGGTAGAAAACATGTGCAGATATCATGGTTTAATATGTGGTTCTGTTTTGACAATCTTCGTTAATCTTTATGTGACCCCACGTAACGAGTCTTGTGGAGTTGTCGTGCAACTATTGAAAGACCAATTCCGAACATTCTCATTCATCCCAGACTACATCAGATCAAACCAAAACCACAAATCTGAGTTAAGCTCTTGAAAACTCACATTGATCTTTACAGTAGGTTTCTTGAACTAATGATAAGGGTGTTTAGCTGATAAATATAAAGATTTCAAAATTTCTCCCTCAATACCTGTTTCTATTTTTTGAATTTCTAGTTTGCAGCACCTCTATATCCCCATGCCTCTTTTTCCTTTATGTTGAACTTGATTCGTGACATCCTCATTCTGCCCTGTGCCAGAGGTCTAACCTCGGGCAGGTCCCTTCACTGCCTTGGTTTCCCTATCTGTAAAACAGAGATGTTAATAGTACATCATGGTGTTGTGATAAGAATTAGGGGAGGTAATAAATGTAGATTTGGAATACTACCCGTCACATAGTAAGAACTTAATAAGTGTCAGCTATTATTATTATTCTTTGAAGAATTTTGAATATGTAAGTTCAAGTTCAAGCTTGTCATTACTTGAAAGAGGGATGGCTCTCAAGTGATGCGAGAAATCCCAGCTCAAAGAGCTCTGAAGAAACATTTAAAATACAGGAATAGGACTTGTGCTTCTTTCTATCTACTTTTAGCTTGTTGCAATTTTAATCTTACATTTTTGCATTTTAAAAGGGTTTTTCCATAATTTTAGCTTCACTCTAAGTCTTTTAGCTTCTGTCTCTTAATTTATCTCAGCTTCCTTCATGTTT
>NW_012148930.1:1353305-1356768 GCF_000956105.1 Propithecus coquereli
TCATGATGTAAAATTCTAAGGATTCAAAAGAATATACTGAAAAGTAGGTTTCCCTATTCCTATCCCCTAGATGTTCAATTCCTCTCCCTTGTTATAATAGTGAAAATGCTTACTAATATTTACTGATTGTTTACTATTTGCAAGGTACTGTCTAAAGACTTCATATGAATTATTTTATCGATTTTCACAATAGTCCTTTTAGGTAGTTATTATTTTCATTACACGAATGATGAAATTGACATGAAGAGAGACTATATTCCTTACCCAAGATTCCATAGCTGCTAAGAGCAGGAAATGGGATTTATCATATTCTATTTTGTATTTTATCTTGATTACTGTGTTATTTTAATCTAATTTTTATCTTTATATTTTATCTTTATATTATATTTTATTGTCTTACCTATTATTTTCTAGTTACCAGTGGAGAGCAGAAAGTTATGGCAGTAGCATTGTAGAATTGCCTGCATTGTAAATATAAGATTTTAGATAGATATATTTCTTTCAGAGGATTCTGAAGTGACCGTTTTTAGATCTGCTGTCTTGGAGTGGGAAGCAGTATGGGTTTTGGAGTCGGATAACGCCTGTTAGCCATGTTATAGAAGAGTCTTTCTATATATAGGTTGCCCATAATTTGTCTGTGGACCAAGAAGTTGCTAGTTCCAAATTTCATGCAGTAGGATTTTAGTGTAAAATTAACTAACTCTGTGATGACAGCCACTGATAAACAGATCTTTAGTGAGTAATCCAGAGATGTTGAGAATGCTGAAATTGCATAAAAAATGGTTTGCCTTTCTGACTACAAGTTTCAGACCTTGAAAAAAAAAAAAGATAGTTCTTAACCATCTCCCTAAGAGAAGTGGATCGTAAATCATTATTTATACTTCCGCCAATTTAATATTCCTATCATCTCTCAGTTCCTAAACCTTCCTAAGGAAGGATCATTGTTGTGAAAGGCCTCTCTATTTAGTGAAATTCCAGCAATTGACAATTGTATCAATCAACCAACTTTGGCTGATATTACAATTACTCTCCAAATAATCTCCAGATTTTCTCCAGCTACAATTAATTCCACTTGCTGATTCTACAGTTAGTTTTCCCTTCTGTGATTATCTTGATCTAGAAAGCCTGGTAAAGACTTTCTTACCAAAAACCAAGTGGGAATCCCTCTGTGATTACATGAGCTAGGTTTGCCAGTTTGGGATTGAATCAGTCTACTAGCGTCTGTCATTCTGAATAGTTCTCAGCTCTATAAGGATAGCAGTTTTGTCATTAGTAACCCAGTATATTTTCTGGAAGAAGCTTTTTCTCTTGGAATGTGGCTGTGTGGAATCCTAAATGTAAAGATACTTTGTCATTTTTCTGTAAATGAATATCCTTCAGTTTGCATGTCCCTTAAAGCATGAGTCCAAGAAATATAAGTGTAAGCTGATGCTGCTGGTTATCACCTTTCTTAATGATGCCTAATAAGCAATTAGCCTTTTTTTCCTTTTGTGGCTATCATATCTCAGTGTCAACTAGCTAGAATTTAGTAGGTTATAGCTATTATTTTCCAACTGTGTTACTGTTAAACTCTGTTTCCATATGTACATAATCATTAGCTTTCTTGCCCAAGCCAAGCGCTGTATGTTTAGTCATTCTAAAGTCTACTGAGTCTAATCTGGTACATAAGTCAAATACTGAGACACTTTATATCCTAATTTTATCTATATTCCTAATAATATGCCAGGAATTTCTTTCTCTTTAATATTTGCTACATAGATGGACAACAGATCATCAGTGGTTTCATCCAAATTGTTGAGTTCATGCTTAAAATTGCCCTGATGCACACGGCTCTTTCCTTCATGGCCTTCACGCCTTTGCTCAAATGTCACCCTCTGAGCAAGACCTTCTTATACATTCTTTTAAAAACAATGACCTATTGCCCCCAGCCCTTGGTGCTTCTTAGCCCCTTTTATGCTTTATTTATTTCCAAAACACTTAACATTTTGTTATATATTGCATGGTTTACCTAATGCTTTTTTGTGTGTGTTAGCTGTGTCCCTCCTCTAAATATGTCTGTGAGAATAAGGATTATTTTTCCTCCTTTGCTCCTTCCTGTGTTCCCAGCCTGTAAGAGAGCGTCTGGGATATGGTGTACCTGCTCAATAAGTGTGCACTGAATGAGTGAATGAGGACGCTTTGGTTGTGATCACTTATAAAGTTTTAACTCTGCCTAGCTGTGCTATTGACTCTATGCAGTTTATGAGGTTTTCATAAAATACTATATCAGATGTTACAATGAAATCACAAAATGTGTACTCAATTTATCTGATCTATTAACATTACGTATCATCATGTGTCTTCAATGTCAGATTAGATTCAAATCCTGATTCTAGCATTTGTAAGCCAGGTGGCCTTAGATGAACTCCTAATTTTTTTCTATAACACCCACTTCTAATGTGAAAATGTATTTATCCAACCTTTTATAGTTATGGAATTTAAAAAGTACCTGACATACAGTCAGAAGATAAAATACATACAGTAAGAAGGTAAATTTCCTGGCAAATGGTAAGAAGTCAATAAATGGTGATAGGAGAGACTACTACTTTAAAGTCTTTTACTGGAAAAAAATTAGCTGGGGAGGGGTGTATGTGTTTATGTATGTGTATTTAATACATATCAACGCATAATCATTCTGTTGTTATTCTTGTACGGTATTCCAAACCTTAAGCTTTTATACATGATTATAATTTTGATGCCTAAGGAAAGTAACGGAAGTATTAGATTTTACAGTTAATATTATTCTATGTACTCTACAGTGAGAAATATTCTTCCATTGCACAAGTTTCTCCTTGGTAGTCAGCAAGGACATTTAGAAGCACGGCCACTCCCCAAAGCTTTTCATACACTCTCAAGTAATAGCTTCCATAATTCTTAGAATTTGGCTTAATAAAAATAACATTGTGAAATCATGTAGTCCTGTAAGTTAAACACTTTCAAATGAACAAGGCAGGATATAAATATTAGCAGAGGATAAACATTATTGCTTAGATATCTAAAGCTATTTTTAAGATAATTCAAATTTCCAGAAATCCCAGCAGCTTTGGGGAAACACACGTGAGGGAAAAATCATAGATTTTTCTTTTGACCTGTTAAATAAATGCAAAGGCACACTGGAGTCAGACCAAATCTTGCCCCCTTTTCTGCACTAAAAGCCAAAGCTGAATGGGTATTGAAAGAACTGGTTTTTCTTTTTTTGTGATATGATGGTTTTTTTTCCCATGACCTTTCTATTTTTCTGATTTATGTTTGACAGTCTTATGAAGCTCTCTTTTTTGGGGCCATATTAACTCAAGACTTGGAGAAAAAACTAGGTTTCATGTCATTTCACAACTGCATTAATGCAGAAGAAATTATTTTTCTCCCAAATTATGCTTATGCTGCCACAAATCAATGCAAGAATTACATGAAATTACACAGGTTA
>NW_012148930.1:1356983-1394517 GCF_000956105.1 Propithecus coquereli
TTTAACATAAAAAATAAAAATTTCGTTCTCAGAGAAGTGTTGTCTTTTCCTGTACATTCTGAAGTCTTTAATAGCCCGAATTAAGAAACGTTCATGGATAAGATTGTATCCATGCTCATCTTGGCATATTGTAAGAAGTATGTCTTAGCTTCTATTATGTGGGCAAAACAAAGAGAAGGAGTGTGGTATCCAAAATCAAATTTTGCCACTAACTGTGGACAAGTCACTTAATAATTCTCTTAGTTTTCACAATTACAGAGAGACATGTTGGGTTTACTTTCAAAAACCTGGAAGATAAAGTTAATGCATAATGGATTTTCTACTCTAGAAATACAGAAATTTTAGAGTATTTAGCTAGCTACATATATATATGAGTGTGTATATATATTTGTATATCTATATATATTACACTTAACAGAAAGCCAGAAAAATTCCCAGTTATATTAAAAGTAACTCAAAGCCAGCTTGGTGGTAAACAGAAGCTGATGGCCCATGATCATTTATATGAACAGTGGCCCATGAACATTTATATGGATTTTTAGAATCTGTGGGCTGGGAGCTGAGCCTGGGAGATGTGGCTTTGAGGCTAGGCTGGTGAAACTTTGTAACTGGTGCCCCTGTATAAAGTTGGAGTCAAGTGCTGCCCACTTGAGGCAGAGGAATGAGGAAAATGTTCTCTTCTGTAGAGGGAACAGCAAGGAAGAATCTGTTTACTTCATGGAGAGGAGGCAAAAATAGTCACCTGTGAAAAAATCAGTCTGAGAACTGCATGAATGTGGTTTCTAAATGTACGTTTTCTTTGTGGCATCCTGTTCTTTAAGAATAGAAACTTTAAATGAAACATTAAAATAAAAACTCATTCAAGGCTTTTAAGAACACTAGGTAAGAGCAGGGACACATATAAAACCTATGACATCAGAAACTTCACAGAAAAAGAAAAATGAAATGACACAAAAAACAAACCTAAAAACTGTTGAATCTGAGTACACAGGAAAGAATTTACCAACATTATATGCGGAAGTAAACCACCCATAAAGAAGAGTCAGCAGATTCATTGTGATCCCAAGAACTCGAGAAAATGGAACAAATTTTGAGGTATAAAATGAAATTATAATGTTTAAAGTGATTAAAGAGATCAAACAAGGGTGGAAAATATAACTGCAAAATTGGATGGCATGAAAATAGAAAAGCTTTCAGAAAGGAAAATAAAGTTACTAAAATTTAAAGCATAGTGGGTACATTTTAATCTGTTCTAAAGAGTAAATCTGCAAAAGAATCACCCAGAATTCAGCACAGAAAGATAAAGGTAATCAAAATCTGAATGAAATACTAATGTAGGTAACAGAATGAGAAGTCATATTTTTCTAATAAGAGTTTCAGAAGGAGATCATGAAAAGATTTTGGGTGAGGCAATATTTGAAGGACTAGCCAAGAATTGTTTATACTGTACTGAAAGAAAGACATGGGTCTACAGATTGAAGAACAATGTATTCTGAGTGGTTAAAAAAAGAAAAATCTTCGCCTAGACACATTATAGTGAGCACCCACTGAGATAAAGCACATTACTATTATTATTTTTATTGTGATAAAAACACATAACATAAAACTTACCATCTTAACTATTTTTAAATGCACACTATAGTAGTGTTAACTATAGGCACATTATTTTGCAACAGATCTCTAGAACTTTTTCATCCTGCAAAACTGAAACTCTGTCTCCATTGAAAAAATGATCTTTTTCTCTCTCCCCTCAGGCCTTGGCAGCCATCATTCTACTTCTTATTTCTGAGAGTTTCACTATTTTAGATACCTTGTGTAAGTAAATAGCGCCATATTTGTCTTTTTGTGACTGGATTAGTTCACTTAGCACAGGGTGGGGAACCTGCAGCCTTACGGCCACATGTGGCCTTCTAGGTCCTTAAGTGAGGCTTTTTGACCGAATCCAAATTTTACAGAACAAGTCCATTTATTTTTATTAACACATTTTTGTTCATCTTATATATTTTTATTTTGTTTTTAAAATGAATGTATTTAAAATACTGAAGAATAAAATAAATTTCAACAGAATAATCCTCCCAGATTAACTGGCACAATCAGAACATTAGTAAAGCCATAAGGGCTAAACTGATGCTGCTGCACTCACGATTTAGTTCTAATTTCCCCAGCCTCGCTGGTGCCACTAATGCCAAGGCTGGTTGGTGAGAGTTTATGGGGGTCGAGTATGCCAGTCTGGTATCAGCTTTTGAAATGGTGCACTATGTTTCTGTTGGAGGTGGAATTTGTGAATAGTTGCACAGCTGGGCAGTATTTTTTAATTTTGTCTGCTTAACAGCCCATAATGTCAAAGAAGACTAAGAGAACACTGGAGGAAGAAAACATATTTTTTAATGAGTATTGGTAATTGCCGTATTATCTTGTTTTTGCTAAAGATAAGACAATTTGCTTGCTTTGTGATACTGCCATATAAATATTAAAGAAATTCAATGCTCACTAGCATTATAACACTCATAAGGACTACAGATAGATTAGAGGGTGAGGTGCAAAAGGTCGTATAGCAGAAATTAAAAGATGAAAAACAAAAGCAAAGACAATTCTTTCAAGGAGCAATAAGACCTGGAAATGATGCCACTGAAGCAACTTACAAAGTAGCTTATCTACTTGGGAAAAAAGGGAAGCCATTCAGTGAGAATGGGCATCCTTGCCTTGTTACTGCTCTTAGCGAAGAAGCTTTCAGTTTTTTATCATTGAATATGATGTTGGCTGTAGGTATTTCATATATGGTATTTATTATGTTGAGGTAATTACCTTCTATTCCTAGCTTTTTTGGGTACTTTTATCATAAAAGAGTGTTGAATTTTGTCAAATATTTTTTGTGCATCGAGATGATCATGTGGTGTGTGTCCTTCATTCTGTTACTATGGTATATTACACTGAATGGTTTCAATATATTTAACCACTTTTGCATTCCAAGAATAAATAGTACTTAATCATGATGTAAAATACTTCTAATGTGTTGTTGAATTTGGTTTGCTAGTATTTTGGTGAGGATTTGTGCATCGATATTTGTTAGGGAAATTGGTTTGTACTTTCGTCATATTATCTTTGTCTGATTTTGTTATCAGAGTAATGCTGCCTTTATAAAAGAGTTTGGAAGTGTTTCCTCTTCTTCAATTTTTTGGAAGAATTTGAGAAGGATTGGTGTCAATTATTCTTTAAATGTTTGGTAGCATTCTCCAGTGAGGCCATCTGGTCCTGGGTATTCTTGTTGTTGAGAGGTTTTTGATTACTGATTCAATCTCCTTACTTGTTATTGGTCTGTTTAAATTTTCTATTTTTTCATGATTCATTCTAGGGAGGTTCTATTTTTCTGGGAATTTACCAATTTCTTCTAGATTATCTAATTTGTTGACATATGATTGTTCATCGTAGTCTCTTATGATCCTTTTTTATTTCTATGGCATCGATTATAATGTCTTCTCTTTTATTCTGATTTTTTAATTTAAGTCTTTTATCTTTTTTTCTTAGTCTAGCCAAGGGATTATTGATTGTTGATCTTTTCAAAGAGCTGACTCTCAGTTTTGTTGATTTTCTTCTATTGTTTTATATTTTTATTCTGTATTTTGTTTATTTCTGCTCTAGTATTTATTATTTTCTTCCTTCTGCTAATTTTGGGTTTAGTTTCATCTTTTTCCAGTTCGTTGGAGTGTGAAGTTAGGTTGTTAATTTTAGATCTTTCTTCCTTTATGTTGCAGGCATTTACTACTATGTATGTCCCGCTTTTTCTGCATCTCGTAAGTTTTTGGTATATTGTTTTTGTTTTCGTTTATTTCAAAATATATTCTAATTTACGTTGTGATTTCTTTTTTGACCCATTGGTTATTCAAGAATGTGTTGCTTAATTTCCACATATTTCTGAATTTTCTAGTTTTTCTTTTGCTATTAATTTCTAGTTCCTTTTTTTTTGAAGAAATAAAGTCTTGCTCTGTTGCCCAGGATTGGTAACTGGTCTCTTATTTAGTTTACTTGGTGAGATTATGGTTTCCATGATGTTCTTGATGCTTGTGGATGTTTGTCAATGCCTGCACATTGAAGAGTTAGGTATTTATCTTAATCTTCACAGTCTGGGCTTGTTTGAACCCGTCCTTCTTGAGAATGCTTTGCAAATATCCAAAGGGAATTGATTGTTGTGGTCCAAGTCTCTGGTGACTGCAGCCATATCAGCACTGACGGTGACCCACGCCCAGTAACGACTTTTGCAAACTCCTGGTGGTACCACCTTGGTGGACTTGGGTCAGATACAGGAGAATCCCCCAGATTATCAGGCAAAGTCTCTCACTCTCTTCCTTTACTCTCTGTGCTGGGCTGCTGGAGTTGGGGAAGGAGTGATGTGGGCATTCCCTTGTGACCACCTGCACCAGGTCACACTTGAAGCCAGCCCAGTCTCACCCAAAGCCTATGGTGACTATTGCCTGGCTACCTCTGATATTTATTCAAAACCCAACAGCTGTTTAGTCCACAGGTGGTGAATCCTGCCAAGACTGGGTCCTTCCCTTCAGGGTAGCATGTTTCCCTCTGGCCTATGGTGGGTCCAGAAACTCCTTCTAGGCACTGATGCCTGGACTCAGGGGCTTCGGGAGCCTCCCTGTTACTTTATTTTACTGTGGCTGAATTTGTACCCAAGTTGCAGGGCAGAGTCCTCTGAGCTCTTTGCTTTCCTTTCCCTGGGTGGAATAAGACTCTCCCTGAGGTGCATTGCCTGGATTTGGGGGAAGAGTGATGCAGCAATGGCTTGGCCACTGCTAGGGTCTCACTGGGTCACGTGCACCCCAAGTCCACTGGCTCCAAGCCAGCACAGCTGCAGCAATTGCCCAAGGCAGTCAGCCTTTCTAGCCCAACTGCCTCACACATACAGCCCAAGCCCCAGGCTGCTTTTTGTCAGCCAGTGGTGGGGCTAGCCAGAATTTAAATGTCAGGGTGGAAGGTTTCCCTCTGTCTGAGCCGTCTAAATGCTCCCTCTATGGGCACCGGCAGAATTCTGCCCCGTGCCGCGTTCCCTTGTGCCAGAGTGGCCGTGACTTTCAATGCAGTCATTTCACAATCATTTCACTCTCCCTCCCTGGGCACACAGGGTGTGCCGGTGCAGCACTGCCAGGGACGGAGAGCGGTGACATAGGCAATGCAAGATGGTCTTTTCTGCCCTCCTCAGTCCCTCTTTCCTTGATATAATGTTAAAATTAGGTGGTATGATCATCCATCTGATTTTTGTTTCTTCTTGAGGTGCTTGCATGGATAGATGTTGAATTTGGTGTTCATGCCGAGGGTAATCACTGGAGTTTTCTCTCCACCCCTTCTCTCTGAATTTGCTGTTTTTGCTAATTGTTACTGCATTTAGCTAACACACAAAAGCTAGATTAGTGATGGAAATACTAAAGGAAACATGATTTCATTGTCTCCTATCAATCATATAGAAATAGTACATCTTGCTTCATAAAAGGGTTAGTGAGAGATTGGTTATTCAGAATTTTGAAAGACTTTTTCCAAACCATTTGATTTATTATACATTAATATATATATGTGTGTGTGTGTGTGTGTGTGTGTGTGTGTGTGTATAATGTGTCCAAAAGTTTAAAATTTTCCTTTGAAGTCAGAATGTTGAACAATTTACTCCATGCAATACATAAAGTACCTTTTAAAGATTCTTGTTTGATTTTTGTTTTTTTCATATGTATTTAGCCTTAATGAAGCCCACCGTTTAATCCTAGTGATGGTAGCGAGTGTGTGTAACTTTTAAAAGTGTAACTTTTAACAGAGTTAAAAATTGTGTGTAGGAATAGGGATGGAGGAGGAAGTGGAAGGAACTTCTAGCAAGTCTCCTATAAATACATCATGTATCTCAAACAGAGAAGTACTTGACATTTACAACCCCACCTTCTAAAAAAGGTATGTAATTCTTATATTACTAAGTAAAACCTAGTGCAAATCAGATTACAGAAGCCATTATGCAAATGTACAATTTCCTAGCCACATCCTTGTTCTTTTGTTCCACTTTTTTTTAAAGTCTCTCTTGTAGTGAAGTGTATTTTTTTCACTCTCTTGTTTTTGTTATTATAAAACACATTACATCAAAAAGGTAGACTCCAAATTAATGATTAATAAAGCGGGAAAATTACATTTACCCAAGTACTGAAAAACTTAAAGGGTTTTAAATTCTACTTAGCCCAAGCAAAGCCTAACTTCCTGGTTCAAGTTTAGAAAAACACGCATACAGCTCCTTGGTTGTCAACCAGTTTTTACAAAACACCATCTTGATGAATTAAGAGTAAATGAATGAGAACCATATGGATAAATTTCCTTTGAAATACACCCAGGATTAAAAAGTTTAAGAAAAATTGCTCTTGGAAAATATAGTTTTGTAGTTTTTGCTTGAATGGAAATGTTTGAAAAATAGTCTGAAGTGTTTTGTTGAACCCAAACCTCAAAGCACCAAGTTTTTCATTCCATAGGGCTAAGGCAATGATGATGCTCAAGAAGGTGAAGAAAATGGTCTCATTCTACGAGGAAATCAGAGAATGTCCTTGATCATTTTGGGGGGAGTCATTCAAATAAAGATTCATCCCAGAGTTTGGACTTGCACACCTGGCCTTTTACTATGCAGTATAGCACAGAGTGTAAGAGTACAAGCTCTAGTCCAGTGTTTCTCAATCCTTTTTTAAATTATTTCTCTCCTAAGGACTCTTTTAAGACATTTTTTTCTAGTCCCTCCCATGAAATTCTATTACTACAAATATACCGTATATCGGTTTATGCACTGCATGTATGTATGTATGTATATCTGTGCTTCATAATTAAAGAGTAGAATTTTTTTTTTTTTGCATCCCCCCCAGAACTGAATTTTTCCCTCTTGAGGGCGATGTTGTCTCATTTGAGAATGGTATATTCTAGACCAGTGGTTCTCAGTGGGGGCATTTTTATCCCCCAGGGGAAGTTTGGCAACGTCTGGAGGCATTTTTGATTACAGGGAGGAGTGAAAGTATGGAGGCCAGGGATGCTGCTAAACATCCCACATTGTACAAGACAGCCCCCACAATAAAGAATTGTCTGGTCCAAAATGTTAATAATGCTGAGGTTGAAGAACTCCACTTTAGAGCCAGACTGCTTGAGTCTGAATCTTAGGTGTACCACCTACCTACTGAGTAGCCTTTAGTTTGTGTCTGTAAAATGGTAGGAACGATAGTACTGATTCTATAGGACTAGAGAATTAAATGAGTTAATATATAAACACTTAGAAACAGTGCTTGGTACACAGAGAATGCTCAAAAAAAGCTAGCCATTATTATTTTAAATTATATTATACTGGAAATAGCAAGTTCTTACATCAAAATGCAAAATGTATAAGCATCACAAAATCCTTCTGGAAATTTGCACATATATGTGTTCATTTTCCAGAAGCATAGATAGCCAATTTATCCCTATTCCAACTTAAATTCAGAACACATTCTTGTAGTGACTAGCAAGCTATTAAATTTGGCAGATTAGTGATTATATGAACAAATATAATGGGAAAGAATCAAGGCTGCTGCCATAGACAAATGTATTTTCATTATACCGTGAAAAAAAAAAAGATTTGAATGTAACAGCATAATAAATACTTTTCTTGGGCTTCAGTAGACAATCAGGAAGTGCTACTCTGACAGTCAATATATCCTGGTGGTACTTCAGGAAATGCTATTTTTTAATAAGAATTTTCAGGTTCATAGCCTAGTGAAATATGAATTAGTGTCTCTGATATACTTGTGTTACAAATATCTTTGCCAAATGCTAGCTGCAGTCTCAGGGTTTCTTGCTATTTATTGCCTTTCTATAAGGATTGCAGTTTTTGCATAGACAATGCAGAGGTTGAGTGCATTGGCCTTGTAGAATGTACAACAAAGCATGGCTTATTTCAGAAAATTGGAGATCACCCGCTTTTCCTTCCTTTCATTTTATAAAATAAATAATAAAAACGAAAGGGAGAATCCTATTTGCTTTCATCTCTGTTCCTTCAGGAAGTGCTGCTGACTTGACATTTCCCCATCTGAGCTGGTTTTCCAGGTCTTCAGTTCGATTTCTCCCTGTTTTAGTAGTCATTAGTGTGTATTACAGAAATAGGCTGAAATCATCCATGGGAGATTGTTATTGCTAGGTTTTCAATTTTATTCCTTATTTCTCTCAGCCTCCTACAATCTCAACAGAACTTGCAGAGAGAGAAAGGGGTCCTATAAAAGTTTGGCTGGTGAAAGACATGGTCAGAATTAGAAAGCGTGGTCTTTGGAGAAAAACTACCTGGATTTGAGTTCTGGCTCTGCCACTCACTAGTTCTGTTCTTGTTACCTGGTGAAAATACACGACTTAACACCTGAGACGATTTGCATTAGAGCTGTGCCTGGGACGTGCATGCACTCACGGGATGACATCAGCTGTTGACTGTTTTGCTTGCCCTGCCTGTATACAGCTGGATCCCCCACTGCAGTGAACACAGTGGTTCAAGGGGTTAGCGGGCGGAAGAAAGAATGCACACATGTTCCTTAAAATACTACCCTCCTGCTGTTGTGCTGATCTGGCAAGTCTCATTTTTCTGTTGCAGAGGAATTTCTTAGGGGTGTCATTCTTTTTCTAAATGATGAGTTTCTAGATTTCAACAGCAGTGAAAATTAATTCCAACCAGAAACAAAGGCCAGCAGTTTAATTCTTGGATGCTACTAAAAAGCATCGACACAAACCTTTCAATGGTTGATAGAGGTTTATAAAGTCCCTGAAGGCTATATACCCTTCAACTGTCCTCCTCCTCTTGTGAATAAAAAAATCTCTTTATTTGGGCACTGCTGGTGCCCAGCAGCCTTTGTGCTCCTGCTACAGTGTCGGCACAAGAAAGGGAAGTCAGAGGAGGAGGGAAGGACGTTGTCTTTTCTGTCTGGGGGCCGGGTCTGTAAAAAGACTCTTCTGATCTCACCAGCATGAAAGTTCTGCCCTCTCTTACTGCTATGATTTCTGCTCCAGAATCATAACCCTGTTTCATGAAACTTCTAGAAATGTCTAGACATGAACATAAGATTTTATTGAACTCCTAGGAAGGTTGTTTTTCTCCCCACTTCTGGGAATTTCAAAGTGAGAGGGCTGGAGAGCCACATCTGTACTTCCCGGATAAATCAGGCCTTTTTTAAACTATAAATTCTTGGGGGGTGCAGTGGTAGAGGCGGGGGCTGTCTTTAGAGGGTACAGCATCGTATGTTTCAGTCCGTCTGATTCTATAGCAGCGTCTTGAGAAGCACTAGAGAATGGTAAGAATGTTTATCACCATTACGAACATAAACTGGAGTCCAGCAAATGCGAATGTTATATAGTATTAGGAGAGTTTTGGTCTGCACAAACTTTTTTTTTTTTTCCTCTCTCTCTTTAACCCAACATATTCCCTAATCTTGTTTAACTTGCACCCCTTTCAGACTGATAGCTCTTTGAAGGCCCACATTTTATTTGGTGTTAGAAATTCCAGAGAACAATGTGGAAACTGAATAAATGTTGAGTTTAAAACTAATTTTCTACAAGGTGTAAGAAGAAAGCCCCATAATGATTCCCTCTAGAATTCACCTAATAGAAGTAGAGAAAAATTTGAAGTGAAGTATTATTTAAGATCATGATTGAAACCATTTGTATACATGAAGAAATGGAAGAATATACTGATCAAAGAAGACCGGTCTTAGGAACTAAGAATTTCTAATTCTATGATTTTACTGTAAACCATTCTTTTTACAATAGATCTTAAGTTTACCTTTTGCCCACATCAATAAAAATACTACCTCTTTACCTTCTATGATGCTGTGTTATTCTTAGGTTAAATGTGTGGGAGATAACATTCCATTCAAGGAAAACTGGAGCTGAAAGGAAAAGAGGGGGATTTCACAGCTAGAAATTTTAGGGTAACAGACCTTTTCTTGTACTCGAGAAAGTGAAGTATGTACTAAAATTTTAGAAATGTCAGAGCATTCTCTCAGTTACCCCAAAATAAGAGTTGACATCTGAATCTGAAAGCATAGTGTCTGTCATTCACGCCCGTATTTAGCACACATCAGTTTATTTTAGTGTGGGGAGAGACAGAATTTGATTTATTTGAAAATGTAATATAGATGGAAGGTAAACAATGCCAAAGCTATGATTTCAAAACTTAGGTTATTTGCAAATATATTTTGAATATATATGATGCACCGGGCATTGCACCAGCAGTGAAGATTTCCACACTTAAATGCGTATAGAGTAATGACATTCATTGGGTGTTGGGCAGATGGGAGGGGGGAGGAGGACGAGTATATTCACACACAATGGGTGCGATGTGCACCATCTGGGAGAAGGACACACTTGAAGTTCTGACTCGGGTGGGGCAAGGGAAATATACGTAACCTAAACATTTGTACCCCTGTAATATGCTGAAATAAAATTAAAAAAATGTATAAATGTTTATTATCTCTAATTGAAGAGATTAGGCCAAAATATAAAGAACAAACCAAAAAAAAAAAAAAATCTGACCAAGGGCCAGATGAAAGGGAGATATTAAGTGCTGTGGGAAGTGAGAGGATGGAGAGATCACAAAGGTACTGGAGAGGTTAGGGGAGCATTTAATAAAAATGTAGAACTGAAACAGGGTTTTTAAAGAAGGGATGGTATTTGATTAAACGTGGAAAAGGGGTAAGCGCGCTAAGGCATGCTAACAGCAGGTGGAGATAACCTGCAGGAAGTAAGAGGTTCTTGGAGGAAAGAGGAGACAGGGCTACGCAGGCAGGTCTGAATGGGACTGTGGCGCGTCCTGATTGTAACGGGACACGTGCTGGAACTCCCTCTCTCTCTTTCCTAGGGAATCCCATGGTAAAAAAAAAAAAAAAAAAAAGTTATTTTGGTAATATTGATGTTGTGACAATTTGCAGTCTTGATTAGTGGGGAGAGAACAACAACAAAGATAGTACAGAATCCTGGAATGACGTAATCAGGACTTGAAACTGGGTGATGACAGGGAAAATGCACAGAAGTATAATGTACAAATTATTTTTTATAATTCATAGATAGCTATCAGCAATATCATGTTGCAGTTGTTGGGGAGAGAGAGCCAATAGTCTTTTCCAAGTTACCAAATAATATGGAAAAACCACCCTTTCCTTCAAGGTGTTGGCTGCTATTTGGTGAACTTTCACCTTTTGTGATTTCTACTTCTTAGATTCAAATTTTTCTCTCAAAAAGGAATCAGCTTCTCTTAAAATGAACCAACTCACTTCTCATTGCTACTCACAAATGTGTCGTTTTTTCCAGCAGCACAGAGCTATTTCATATATTTGCATTTAAGAAGTTATTCTCCTGTTTCCTAATAGTGATAGATACTTGAGACCCAACTAATGACTTGACATACAGTATTCCATCAGGACCTCCCAACACTTCTATGAAGTACCTATATATAGTATTATGTCCATTTTAAAGATTAGATCATTGAGGATAGAGAAAAAATGTCCTAAGACTACACAGTCAAGAGGTGGAGGACTCAGGGTTATAATACAGGTCTGTCTAGCCCCTGCATACACCCTCCTAACCACTATGCAGCACTGCCTCCCACACGCCCCCCATCATAATTGCCTTCTGTCTCCTATGATTTATGAAACACTGTCACATTATCCTCTCTTGCTTGATTCCCATGATTACCTAGATGAAATAGTCATTATTTTCCTTTTACAGATGAGAAAAAGGAGGCTTAAACACATGAAGAGATAGCTAATGAATGTTGTCCTAGGGACTTAATTCCGGATCCTTCTAGAGTTGTTTCATTCCACATTGCTTCCATTATCTAGACTTTGTACTCAGCAAAACTATGTGAACTAGTCGAGAAGAAAAGAGAGTAGGGAACAGTGTGCTGTGGTTATATGTTTTGATTGTTAGAAAATCAAACGCTTGCCATGTAAGCTAAAAGAGATTTAGGTCATTTTTCTGTTTAATTAATTCTTGTAAGCTTTTCCTAACACGTGCTAAGGATGCTCTGAGAAGAGCCATGAAGCGTAAAGTGAGTATCCACACCTGTAACCACACCAGCTTTCTCTTCTGTTTCTGGTTAAATGGAGAAAAGCATTTTTAAGTGATTTATGAAGTAACTAATAAAAACACGAATATCACCATCTATAGATCAAAGTAAAGCATGCACGGGGCCAGTAAATGCTTAAATATCTCCTCCCCGAGATGTTGTTGGAAGATCTCTTTGGTTTTATATTGGATGAAGGTGCAGTTTCCTTGACAACCAGCTTTCTGAACAGACTGCCTGTACCTCAGTGTTCTACAGCTTGCTGTAAAAGTCAAAATGCAATACTGTATTCTTACAAGATGCACATAAATTTACTAAGAAGTGACTTTACAATTTGTGTGTGACTTCCGCTAGATACTACAGAGAAAATGTTAAGTAACTAAGAAAAAGGAGGTTACCAATGCTTAGGTGTTGGTTACCATAAAAAGGTTCTTAAATTTATGGTTATTACTTAAATAAAAATTACCATCTCTTTGTGATTATCTAATTATACCCGCTTGTTCATTAACCCAGAAACAGGTCATTCTGTGTCCATACTGACACTTGTTTAAAGATGGAAATATTAAGAAAGGAACAACTATTTATGACAATTCTTTTGTCAGTTACAAGGAAGAATTCCGAATTGCTCAACTTGTCTGTGAGCATCTATGCAAAGTCTTTCTGTTAAGCTCTCTTTTCTAGACGACTCTTAGTACCTCAGGGAACTTCTGTGCAGTAGGGAAGAAGGGGAAGTAAATGGGATTGGGTTTGGCAGAGCTTTTCAAGTAACTTGTTCAATTTCTAGAAATAGGGGGAAATCTGTCTAACCTGTAGGCACTTGTCCAGAAGCATCATATTCAGGTTTATTTTTCTTCAGGGAGTAAGACTAGTATTTTTCACTACTTTCAGTAAGACAGTGCATTTTTTTGCCCTTGCATTAAAAAAATTACAGCTTAATCTCTGCATCCTTGAATGCATCCTTTAAATACCACTCTGTTTTCGACATACTTTGGCCCTTCCTTTGTCTTTAAAATGTGCACTTTATGGCATTGTCCTAGATAAGGCATTCCTAACTTCTGGTTATGAGCCAATATGCAAACTTTTATGCAAAGATGATCATATGTGTTTTTCTGGAAATAGTTTTAATTCTTTTATCAAACTTTAAATGGGTCTGCAATCCACATAAATGCTAATAGCTGCTGCCTTCCACAATTTGCTGCCTGACTTCCCATCTCACCTTCTTTCTTACTGACAATGCAGGTGTGCCCTCTTCCAATGCTTCTCAGCGTTCTCCTTCTCTGGTAAGACTTTCCTGTCTAATTTATTCTATTCCAGTTGCTCCCATAACTTGATTGCTTAGATCAGATTTTTGTCCAGATTAACTAATGCATTTTATTTTTTTTACCTATTTAATTAACTATGCCTGTAACTTAGTTAATACTGTACATCAGGATAACACCACACATATCAGTTCATCGTATAAGAAACCAAAACCAAACATCAAAGAAACTACACACATCTTGGACTTTTGAAAGGACATTTCGGAACTTCCCTTGGAGGGCAATTAGCACTTATAAATGTTTAGCTAAGCGAGCTCTAATGAACACTTGAGTAATGTGAAATTACTTAAATGCAAAGAGTTTCCTTCTTTTGAAGTGACATTCCTACAACACAGCTCATAAGATAATGAGTGCATGTAGTTCTAGAGGACTGAAGGAGCCAAGGGCTGTGCAAAACAGGGCATCCTTCAGATTCTTATAGCCATGAGGTTTGCTCGACAACAGAATGTGGGGAACATTGTGACCATTAAATCCTCGCGTCTCATGGAGCCCATGAGCTCACTCGCTGAAGTGGGTAGGGATCTCATGTGACATGTTTTCAGAAATGTAAGCTATTCATAAATATGCAAGTATTTTGAGGATTAACTTTTCTGTATGAACAGCTTGCTTGCCTGGGAGAATTAAACACAGAAGATGTGCACACAGAGGCACACTTATTCTTAAAGGGAATGTTAAATGGTTTCTCCGATGTGTGTGTTATTTTCATTGTATCTTATGATTCATATTTTTGTCACTGTCATTTTTATTCAATGAGAAAATTAATTTATTTGCATCTTGTTTACAATATTTTATAAATACATACGTCTCTGAAACCCCTCCCTTCCAGCCCCATCAAACCTTCCCCACTAACTCAGAAGATGATTGCTTCTCCGTTGCTGGGGAGAAACATAGGAAAAGCTCACAGAACCTCAGTGTTTTATTATCCCTGTGTTGATCTTTTCTCCAAATTCAAGGAAGAAAAGTATCTCTTCTTCTCTCTGAGCAGCACTTGTAACTTGTAAAGGTATACTGAATCCCATTACTTTGAAAGTTTTCCAGGATTAAATTTTTTGATGTGCTTTTCTTTAACCTCTTTGGTATCTAATTTTCTTCAAATTTTCTCAGGATTTCCTGAGAAATTCCATTTGCTCTTTCCTTTCTTGGAAATTTGTTCCACCCTTCTCTCTGATGCTTTACTCATGCAGTTGGATAAAATTGAGAAAAGGAAATGGTGATGTGTATCCTCATTTTTTTTTCTGAGTTTTCTGTCTAACACGCCTGCCCACAGAATGGGTATGTTTGGTTTTGCTCCAGGTTCCAGATGGTGAGCAGGCCAGAGTCAAGGCCGAAGCTTACCTTCTGAAGGCAGGATTAGAGACACATCTCTTTCCATCTCCACCACTGGAGCTCAAAAGATACTGGAGAGTGTATGGGTTTTCTCAAGGTGTTAGACATTACTGGAGTGTTGATAAGAGCCCTAGTTGAGACTCATACACATTTTCTCACACAGCTATAATCAGTGATAAGGTAGGTAGTTTGAACTCCAACACTATAATATTTTTTGTCAATTCATTATCTCATTCTAAATTCAAAAGGGAATGGGGTATGATTGTTTCCTCTTAAAACCCCCACGCTTCATATTTAATGCCAACAAACTTGCTCACCCTGACTTCTCCATATTCTTGTCATCCAGTGTTTCTCTTTCTTATCACTATCAAACTTCTTAAAAGGTTGGGTCCATCCTTGCTGCCTCCATTGAATCTGTATTCATTTTATATAAACAAAAATATATTATTTGCATTATACATGCATAAAAAGTCACTTATTAAATGAATACATGAGCATGAAATTTTAAAAACAGCACTGAAAGATTTGTAAAAAAAAAAAAAAAAAACAAAACTTTATAGCCTCTGTTCCCTCTTCCATCACCACACTATATATTCCCTCTTGCCAGAGCCAAGTATTTTTAATTTTCCTAGTTGTTTATTTTGGAAGGTATTTTTATATTATTAATGTATGCTTTCTCTGACATTCTTTGATCACTACTAATCATTATTTATGTGTGCTATAAGAGAGAATGGCTTACTTTATACCATGGCCTATCTCTTTTCCCCTAGGCGCCCCTAAGTTTTATAACTTTAAATATTAAATTAATAAACTGGTCATGTATGGTGGCATGCACCTGGGGTCCCAGCTACTCAGGAGGCTGAGGCAGGAGGATCACGTAAGCCCAGGTGTTCGAGGCCAGTCTGAGCAACATAGCAAGACCCCATCTCTAAAAAAAATAAAAATTAAAACATAATAAAATATATATTTTTTCATTCTCCCACACTCCATAGCCAACCCATCAGCTATCTAGTTATTTCCAAATATATCTTGAACCCAACTGATTTTTCTAATTGCACTTGCTTCTATCTAAGTTCAGAACAGTTTCTTTCTTATCTGGACTGCTGTAATAGATTCCTAACTATTTATCTTGCTTCCACTCTTGGCTACTTGCAGTCTATTCTGCGCACAGCAGCCAGAGTGACATAAATGAAATAGTTCTTCTAAACTCTGCCCTGCAAAGACTTCCCTCCTGCTTGGTGAGTCCAAGGTCTTCCCCATATCTAAAGGCTACACGATATGGATTCTGGCCACCATCGCAGGCCACCTTCCCCACTGATCACTGAATGTCTGTCTTACTGGCTTTCTTGATGTTTCTCTAACACACCAAGAATGCTCCACTCAGAGCCATTGCACTTGCTGTTCCCTCACCCTGGAATGCCCTTGCTCTAGATTTGCATGTTCTTCTCACTCTCACTTCATTTAGATCCCATTTGAAAGCGCTTCCACTTGAAAATCATCTCACTAGAGAGACCATCCTTGAAAACTTTTTTCTAAAGAAGCTATCCCTCCCCCTGTGAATCTGCAATCTATCTTTATATCCTTACCTAGAATGCAAACTACATAACATCAAGGGCAATGTTGGTTTTTGTCATTGCTATATTGCCAGCAATAACAACAGTGCCTGGCACTAAAGAGGCTCAATAAATATTTGTAGAATGAATGAACACATAAATAGAGCATTGCTACAGAGAGAGCATAGGTATTTCGATGATGTTCTAGCTATGGCATCCCAAAATCTTGAGCTTCACCTAGAGAGGGTCATGTCATCTTTTCATAAAAATATGAAAAAGAGAAAACAGTTGCACTTGGTGAGCCTTCTTAATCCTTAAGAAGTATGAAGCTCTTAAAGTTTTCCCCTTCTGAGGGCGCCATTAGTAATTTTCATCTAGTTAGAAACACGGTTAGACTTATTGTGCCTTACTTCAATCAGACATTTTTTTTTTTTCATTTTAGATATTTCAAAAATCTTTTCCGGTGCAGTCATAATGAGTAGACCAGAAATGAACCCATTTGTAAACTGTGTAACTATAAAATATATTAGCATGTGTTAACAAAACAAGCTATCCACTCTTCTTTGCCCATGAGCTTCAGTTTAGACATACATTTGTATAGAGATACTCATTTTCCTATTGTGAAATAGTTTACTACGTTGATGCATTGTAACCTTGACCTCAGCCATCCATCCCTAGCCCTCAGTTCATCTCATTTTGTGGACTCTCCTCTCCAAAGCCATAGTATTAACTATTACAGACTCCCAGATCTTTGGTAAGCTTCATTTTTATCTAGCTCACTGGTCATCTCTATTTGAATATGCCACAGAAATGTCAAATGGAATAGGAAGTGTGTCATTTTTCCCCTGAACTTGTTATTTTCCTGTATTTATCATCTAAGAAAACTAGGAGTGGTACCAGATCTCTCCCTCTCACGTAATCTACTAAATCAGTCACTAAGTTTTATAAATTGTAGCTCCTTAATAGCTCTCAAATCAGCATGCTCCTCTCTAATCCAAGCAAGACTTCTATCTTTTAGAACTATCACTACAACTCTATTGCTTGTAGGTATAAACCTCCCTGACTTCGGCGAGCATTCCTTCTAGCTGCCCTCTGTATCCCAGACAAATTCAAATGTGGGCGTGTTTCATGTCCTTCGATGACTCCCTGAACCTACAGGATAAAGGTAACATTATACCCTTCATTGTTAGACACTCTGTCTCCCTCTAGGCCAGTCTCCTGCCAGTGTCCTATGCAGACTCTTTGCACCTGCTGTTCTTTCTACTTGTCCTTTAGGACTCTCAGCATAAGCATTTTTTCTCCTAGAAATCTTTTTCTTAATTCACAGTTTGATTTACGTGCCCCTCCTTGGTGCTCCCATGACAACAGATGTAGATCTATTTTAAGATTCATCATGCTGTACTAATTCTCTTATTATTTATCTTTCTATACTGTCTTATTTCTATCTTGCCAACTAAACTTGAAGAGTTTATGATGATGATGTTATGATCATCTTTATATCCCAACTATCTAGTCCGGTAATGTTCATTAAGCATCCATGGAAAGAAGGAAGAATGAATGAATGAAAGCTTTCCTATTTAGACTTAGAAGAACTTTCCAGAACTAAATGAAGCTAAGATGCATCATCAAGACACTGTGGGCAAACATTATATGCTATCACATATAATGAGAACTTACAGATGCAGAGGTATGAGGAATGACAACTTTTCTGTTTTGATTTTTAACCAAACAAGTTGTGTAATACAACCTGGGGTGTGTGTGTGTTTCTGTTGGCAGCACAGGGATTGAACAGTAAATATGACATATGACCTCTGGACACCTGTTCCAACTCCGTTGTTTCATTAATCTCTTTACCTAACACACTTAAATTGTTTGTTGTTGTTACTGCTAATTTGAATTATATGTATGTGTGTGTATTTCAATAAATAAGGAAATCTTTCTCTCTTCTATTTATCTATATTTTCTTAACATGAATACAATTACTAAATTGCCAAAGTCTGAAAAGAGTATTAAAGCCATAGATTGCATGATGAAAAGTCAATACACTTAAAATTCCTCTAATGATACTTAAAATTAATAAATTAGCATATTTTCTTTTTTATAAATGAGATTAGAAGAGCACAGATTTGTCTTCAGGCATGAATTTATAGTCCCCTTTGTTTCCTGCTCTTGCCCTGTATGATTTCTTATGAAAAACATTTGTGTAGATTTGGTTCTAATTAGGGTCTGAAAATTGTTGTTTGCACAGTCATAACAACATAAGAAATGAGGAAAAAATGCTGTTCAACAGATTAGAATTTACTACAGCAAGGCATCCAATTGTTGAATAACCTCTTGTCCTTCACCTCAGAAACCCTGCCTGGAAGGCTATTCCAAACATTTATTACTTGCAGAATGAAAAAGTGCTTCCTTATGTATGAGTTGACTTTATTTTCCTTTAACTTTTATTAAAGGCTCTTTGTGCTGTATAAACCAAATGAAAAAAAGTAACCTACATCATCCACATTTATAGTTCTATGCACTTTAATTAGATCCTATGTGTCATTTCTATGGCAGAAAGGGTCTGTTCCACCAATCTTTGTGATTCATTCTTTTCCAGCTGTTGTTATCTAGTTTTTATCTTCTTTCTTTTCTTTTTTTTCAAATTTAATTAATTTTTTTAAAAAAAGTTGGGATGTAGCTATGTACCCTCAAAAGCATTTACTACAGATTTTGTAGCATTTGACTAGAATTACACTTGTAGGATGGATACATTCCGACAAAAGAAAACAAAAGCAACAGCTCTGGTGGGTGATGATAAAAATGTTTCCCCTCTGGCCAACATGTGATTAGGCACAATGGCATATAACAGCTTTTTAAGCTTTTTGACATTAGGGACCACCTCTTTTATGTGCTCTGAATTGTTACTGGCACCCCACAGGTGTTTAATAAATATTAATACTGTTAAGTTTAATAACAAATGAAAAGGAAAAACTGAACTTGAGAAAAGTCTGTGGGGGATACACGCTGGAAGATATGATTCATTGTTTCCAAAGGCAATCCTCTTTTATTTTGGACATAATCTTAAAGATTTAAAATTTTATCTCTTTCATCTTAATATAAAAACTGTTCATAGCCAAATGCTTCATTTAGTGCAGAATAAAATTTCATTTTCAGATCAAACAGGAACAGAGAGACATAAACCAAAATTGTAGACCGATTCGTGATGTACAATTGTAGATGAAGAATTAAGGCCAGATGGGGCTATAAAACTAGCCCCTAAATCTTAACATATAATTCCATATGTTTCAGCAGAATAATATGGAATACCAATAAGGAAACAGGTAGGCACTGGAATTGTTCTCATTCAGTTTCTCACCACTCTTTTCTTGCCTATCCTGTTAATCACACGTACAAGCTAGGAAACTGATCGTCCTCTGTTGAGAGGAATAGAAAGGAAACGAATATGACGGGATCTACTGGAGGTGGAGGAGTGAGGGTGGAAGTTGTGTGGAGGTGGTTTTTATTCACACAGATGTTGAATATGGAGAAGTATTAGAAGTAGGTCTCTCAGTAGAGAATCCAGTTCCATTTTGCTGAATTTAATGAAACTGAGAAATATTCATTACATTTTACAATTACTTACAGGCTGTAAGATTTGTCTTTCCACCTTCAGGTGGAATTGGACTCTAGCACAACGAACAATTGGCTGGCTTAGACTGCTTGTAGGCTGTGTCTATACAGGGAGTCAAGTAGACATTTTTGATTAAAAAATAGAAGGTGTATAAATCAGTCAAACAACAGGGCTGATTGATTTTACTTGCTCCTCTCCTCAAAATTGTCTCCTTGGAAAGAGAAACTTTCACGTAAAGTTCATTTTTCAGTAATCTCATCTACTTGTACAAGTATCTTGACACCTGAATAAGAAGTGTACTTAGAACCGGTAGCTGTTTCATTGAGAAAACATATATAATTATAGAGACTATTATACATAACTTTTGAATAAGAACACTTTACTCCAAAAAGAATGTATGAGAACTTATAAAATGCAATACATTTGGATGAACAACCCTAAATATTTTTTTAAAAACAGGTTAAAAAATTTGTGGGTCTGAAAATAATGATTTTTTTCACAATACTCATTGTAGTGTGTATAAGACCAAAGTTGGGGTCAAGTAGAGTCAAGATTATACTTGAACTTTTCAATTTCTAAGGTATTCTTGGATGCTTCAATTTTGACTTGAGAGAGGTTAGATTACCTAGTGTAAACTCCCAAATAGTGTCAAAGTGCATTATGGCAATTGATGTTAACAGTAAGCAAGCTTGAAAGTTCTTGCTAGAAATGACACTATAGTTCAAGACCACACTGACTGCCTAAAACTAGGCATCTCTCTCTGGAAAGCTTTGCTTGTCAAAGATAAAATATTTTGACATGCTTGCATGCCTGAAGTATAAGTTCCATGTGGATCACAAATTGGGAGACTAGCTATGGCTACTAAAAATGCTCAGCTTGCTCCTTCTTAACCGAACTTGAGAATAAAATGGCAATTTAGGTTACATGCTTTTATTCCAAACACAGTGTTGCTGTGAATGTGCGCTAACGAGAAAATTCTGACCTGGCTGCAGGTACTAGGGCAGTGTCCTTGAAGTATAACCTGAAGGTCAAGCTCTCCCTTTAATTAATAAGCCAAAAGTCTCAAATTATACCTTTTAAAAGTTAGTCCTTTGTTTCAAGATTTCGATTTTCCCTTTAAGTAAAAATACCACTAGGAAACATGATAAATTAAGTTTTGAGTATTATCAGAATGCAGTCCTTAGTAAGACTGGGGATAAATATTTTCTGGGAAGGATCAAGGAAAGGGGGCTTAAGAATGGGGAATCAAAAGTCGGTAAAGAAAGTTACCTTAGTAAAGAATTTTGCCGAGGGTATTCCTAGATATTAGGCACAGGAAGCCTAAAGGCATTCGACGCCAAGGAAACAGAGCGAGAGAAATAGGCAGAATGTAAAGCAATGCTATAGACATTTTCTTCCTTTTAAGGCATTATATAATGATTTTTTTGAAGGTATTGAAATGAAAGAAAATCACTATAACAATAAAAGAAAATTCAGGAAACAGAAAGTGGGAATCATCGTACTTCTACTATTCTTACAATTCTCGTGCCTCCATTTTTCTTTTCTTTTTTAAAAAATTTTTTTAATTTCCAAATATTAAGGGGTGCGAATGTCTTTAGTTACATGGATCACTTTCGTAATGCTTGAGTGGTGGCTGTAAGTGTGCCCATCACCCAAATAGTGTTCATTGATTATATCCGTTAGGTAGGTTTTTGCCCCTCCCCTTCTTCCCCAGCCCTTTCCCCTGCTTGATTTCCACTGAGTTTTACTTCTCTCTGTGCACATGTGTGCTCATTGGTTAGTTCCAATTTAGTAGCAAGCACATGTGGTGCTTGTTTTTACATTCTTTAGATGCTTCATTTAGGATAATGGTCTCCAGTTCCATTCAAGTTGTTGCAACAGGCATTAATTCATTCTTTTTTATGTTTATTTTTGCAAGCATAGGATGTTCAAACTACTTACAATATGATCTTTAGATATATTTCACTCAGCATATAAATATTATACACATTTTCACTTCATCTTCAAACTTTCTGAGAGTTAAACCCACCGTTCATTTATTCCTCAAATACTCATCTGGTGTTCACTACATTCCAGGCACTGTCCTAGGAACCAGCCAAAGTCCAAAGTTTTGTTCTCATGGAGCTCACATTCCAGTGGGTGAGCCAGACACTAGGTAAATAAATATGTAATACAGCAATGAGTAGTGATGAGTGTTTTGAAGGAGGGGGGAAAAAAAAAACAAGAATCAGGGAAAGGAAATAGAAAACCAGTGGATGGGAGGCTGTTTTAGATAAGATGGTCAGGAAGATCTCTCCGAGGTGAAGATATTTAAAGAGAGACATGAAAAAGGGTTGGGGTGAGTCATGATAATCTCTTGGGGAAAAGCACTGGGCAGAGGGAAGAGAAGAGAAAGTACAAAAGCCCTGAGATGAAATCATACTTAAAGTTTGGAGAAATGAGCAAACCAATCCCGGTGGGATATTTTGATCTAATGAGAGAGGGGTGTGAAATGAGGTCAGCATCGCTGAGAGGCCAAATTGTATAGGACTGGGGCTGGGACGCACAGTAAACATTTTGTATTTATTGGTATGTTGGAGTCTTCAGCAGTTTGAGAGCAGGGATGACCTGACCTACATGTTGAGAGCTTTGTAGAGCGTTGGCCATAGAGACAGAGACAACGGGGCATGTTGGAAGAGCCATTAGCAGCAGGCCTGCTACAGAAAAGTGGTGACATTTGAAAGTAGAGGCAACAGGATTGATTAGTGGGTTAATTGTAAGATATAAGTGAAAGAGAGATGATTAAAGATGACCTCAGAAATTTTGGCCTAAACAATTGGTGCAATTTATTATGTCTAAACATATTTTTCAAAAAGTTGAAAACAAGACTCTCATACAAATGTCATGAATGAGAAAATGAGCAGGAGGATGAAGCTCGTTCGAAAGAGAATTAGAGGGATAGGTGTTACGTAGGTTTGTAGAAAGAATTCTGGAGTAGGATTGCTAGGTTCCATGCCAAACTAGTTAATATGCTACGGTTCAGTAAAACCATAACTGTTTGTATTTGCATCTTGATAAGACAAAACTCTTCAAGTTTACATGTACTTTAAGAGAATGGCATTCTTTAATCTGTGTGAGTCATACAAAGCTTATAATGTGATTATAGCAGAGCCTGGCACATAATAAGCAATCAATAAATAGAATCACTAGTGTTGTTTGTATTTCCTCAAACACGTTATGCTGAATCAGATCTCTGAGTGTTTACTCTTGTTCCTGTGACTAGATTTCCCTCCGTTAGCCCCACCTTCTTCTCCCTCACACCTTCTATTTTTCAAGACTCCCCTCAGTTGCCTTTTTCTCCATGAAACCTTCCCATACCCAGCAAGGTGGGTCTGTCCCATTGCAGCCCAGCTTCTTCTGTTTCCCCAGCACCTGGCACACACTGGGCTTATAGATGAGTCTCAGTAAATATGTCATGTGAATAGCATAAAAGGAGTCTAGAATTCAGTTACCTGTTTTTCAGTTATAGCATCATGGTTAAGCTAACACAATGCACCCAGAAGTATGTGTCTACCGTAAACTTTAGGCTCTCCTCGCACTTTCCTTTCTGTGAGTAAGCAAAGCCTTCTGTATAGTCTCAAGACCAGAAAACCTGTAATGCCGAATCCTATTCCCTGTAGGAAAAGAGGAAACCGTATGCAAACAGATTGTAGACTCTGTATCTTTCCCTCTCCTTTCTTTTCCTTATGGTAAAAACACTGGGTACTGATATTACTTTAAAGGCAATATAGTTTATGACAAGCATCTTATACTAATAGCTATGATCACACAGAAGATTCTAAAAGTAACAGACTGCAGAGTTTTAGAAGAACATTAATTAAATAAGCACAAATTTGGAAACCATAGCATAAAGGCCAGCATGCAGAAGACTAGATAACAGTGAATATTACTTGACCATCCAACTCATGTGCTACAAAAGAGTGCTTGAAACTTGGATCTGTTATGGATAACATTCACTGCTGCTTGAGATTTCCAAGTGTAATCCTAATTTCATGTTCAATAGCCAATGACAAGACAGGACCACCCACAACAAAGCCCTCGAATGAGGCCAGTTCACCAGCGTTGCTGTAATACTGTCAACAATTCAGTTCTGCTGGAGTGCACACATAAATAGGACCTGAAAGGCAAACAGGTGTGCCTGAAGCCTGGAAAAACAAAGACCAAATCAAGGCTAAAAAGACACCAAAGATGTTTGAGTAGCATTATTTTGAATAGCTAGGAAGCAGTAATTACAGTTCAAGCAAAGAGACATTTGTAAAACCAAGATATGGGGTATTTACAGGGGAGGGATGCTCAAAGCCCCAGAAGAACAAAAACCATCATTTTCATAGAGCAGGGAAGATGTTCTGTGCTGTCTGGGTGACCTCTCTGTAAAATACGTACTAAGGACTTATGTACTATAGATGCCCAAATAAGCTTTGATAGTTCTAGTGGCAACAGTACTCTAGGATGTCCAGGAGTGTAAGTGTTTTTTTGGATTTCCTAGAGAGAAACCTCCAAGGTGAAATCATTACTACATGTCTACAAAAACATCTATGTCCACTGAGGTACAGAACCTGTGCAGTCAGAGACTTAAAAATATGAGTCTCAAGATGACACCAACAGTAGGCATGTGAACAAGCAAATGTTATACTGGAGTTACTGGAAAGATTAACGGGGAAATAATCCACAGGGAGGTAAACCTGAAAAAGATTTCAGGACACAGGTGAGTAGAATTAAGAAGACTACATTGAGATATTAAAATAACAGAGCACCCAGAAGTCAAGGAATGTGTAGGTAGAATGAGTTTTAAATCTGACCTCAGGATGAAAATAAAGTGAATAGTTAGAAAGACAAAACAAGAGAAGGTTGAGATAAACAGACAACATGCATTCAGCTTCATGTAGATGAGAGGCAAATGTCAGATGTGCAATCAAGGGCAATTAGTTTATGGGTTGCAGTTGGTGGCATGATCGGTAGGATCTGTGATTAGAAAGGATCAAATGAAAGCAATTGTAAAAATATTTTTATGATTGGCCTGCTGGGTGAATGTAGAAAAGAAGATACTACCTACTAGAATCCTCACATGATAAACTTGATCTTGATAGCCAGTTTTGTTTGACAACTGTCTGTTAACGTCTCAAACATTACTATCTGCATCTGCAACTCTAGCAGTGGCTGCAAGTAGGTGATGGCCCTTTCCACATGATGGTCCGTGAGGCTGGAAGAACTATGAACAGCTTGTTTTACGTATTCTCCAGCCTACCACTGGGTTTGCTTCACCCTGAGCAACCTTGTGTCAAGTTAATCAAATAGAAGGAATGAGGATTGAAGAAGGAAAGAAGCAGTCAGTCACCATCACATGTCACTAAAGTGTTAAATTCTGTGGCAGGGAAAGCGTGGGGTTAATACTGAAGGTAGTTCTTTTGCACATCGATGGTGAGTGTCTCCAGCTCTCTGTAGCCCTACCTGTGTCTGGTTATATCAGGAGCTGTCTGAAAGAGGTGCACAAAATGCACCTTTTTAAAAAGGCAGCTGTGGAGGGGAAGCCATCAGAAAAGCATTAGAGCACAAATAAAGGCTCAGATTAATGCATTTACTAAATAATTTAGTTGAAGAATGGAAGAGAAAGTATAATGGGTGAATTAAAATAATATTGAAGCACACAGGCCACATGCAAAAAGGAAGGAACAAAGTAGATCATTTTTTAAATATTAAGAGTATTCCATTTAGACACCCTTATAATATAGGGAAATTGTTTATATTCCAGAAATGGAAGGTACTCACTCCTAGAGGTATGGGAGGGAGAATTTGTGGTTTTGATTAATCTATCTGCTCCTAGGCGACGGCTATTGATCCTGGCTTGGCTGAGCTCATGATGTTTTTATGACAGGGATTTATTTCTGCTGAAGAAGTTCTGAAACATTTATGTCTTTCAGATATTTTGGTGAGAAATCTCATGTCCTAGCAGGCATAGTGCATGCTCAGGATTGGGGATTGTTTAGTAGCAGAGCATGGAATTTCTTTTAAAAATTGAGGAATAAAATGCATTTAAATTGGGTTCTGCTTTATTTAAAGCAAACCAGGATTTTGAAAAACTGCTGAGTTAAAGAAAATCTGTGATACAGAAAAATCATTGCTTTCTTTAGCTAGTTCTTCTAGATTCAGATTAAGTCATGAAGTTATGGAGATGCTGTAGTCACACTCTTGATTTCTAATTCTTTAAGAACTCTAATTCCCCATAAATGTTTTAAGTTAATACATCACTTCATTGATACAGATCATGTCCCTTTAGCTATTCAAGTACCAATTTCATCATTTGTGGCAGAAAAATTTTAAAAATATATTTTACAAAGTAATTTATCAAGAATTCAGATGCAGTGGTTCATCCTAAAAGGTTATATTTGAATAATATTAATAATTGGTTTTAAACACAAAACAAGGATGAAGATCATGAGACCTGTTTCCTACTGTGTGCAGATATTACTGCACATGAGCAGGGCAAGATTACTTTGCCTTCATGGCCATCCAATATGAAAAGGCTCATAATAGGATTAAAAGTCAAGAGGACAAACCTTTATTTTCTATCCATGAAGCATATGAAGTACAAATGAGAATTTTACACTTATGATCCATTATTTTTTCTACGAAGATTTCCAATTATTTTATCACGAAGGTGTGTACTTGGGACAGATATGACTACTGCTCGTTTGCAACCTCCCTGCTGCCTGGAAACGTGGCATTCTGAGCGCCTTCAGTTTGAAAGACTCCTAATTGTTCACAGCTGAGTTTCAACATTACCACCAGTACAGCTACATTTCCCACCCCTTAGATATGTTTAGTTCCCACTCCCATAAATACAGTGTCCAAGACGAGTGCTTCTGGGAGCTAATTTCCTCTGCCGTTTCCAGAATCAGCACCTGGAGGTAAAGTGCTCTTAGATGTTTGAACTTTCAACACCAGAGGTCACTGGAGGGGTTCAGAGTTAAAGTCTCAAAGCATTTTATATAAACATGAACCTGCTGACGTTCTTCTGTTCCAAGGTAGCTATAGTGCTAACTGTAAGTGAAATGTGTATGTTTCTCTTTTTGGATGGCTGCTGGACAGATTCCCAGAGCCTATTTGATAATTACGGAAAACTAACAGGAGGACCCAGCCAAGAAGGGGGTTGACTTTTACCTTTAAGGGTCCTGGTTTAAGCCCTAAACCCTTGAAGATTTGCATACAGTGATCTCATCCAAGTTCCCTGGACTCATTAGTGATTGTAGAGGTTCACAGCTTTGATTTGATGTGGTTAATCAACAAAATGCTTGAATGCTTATCAAAACCTACATATCTAAGATTGTAAATTTAGTACCCGTATGGTCCCTTGCATTCTTTTCTGTGGGATTGGAGACCGACAAAACAAACTTTTACAGCATGTCAGGGCTTTTAGTGCTGACAGATATGAGAAAAGACACTGGCAAGAGAAAAAAAAAAAGTCAAATCTTTTCACACTTATGTAATGTATTTCTTTTTAGAAATCAGTTTGGATATTTAGTCAATGATTATTTTTTAAGTTCTGACTTGCCTATCTTTAACAGGCAGTTGCCTATAACCGCAATTATTATTCTTTTTAGTAGTCTTAGATCAAAGGTATCCAAATACAGAATTCTGTTTTTATATCAAAATCTGTTCCTCGTTAGGCATACGGGACCCTGTTCTGATCTCATTCTCAGCCCCCTTCCGCAGAGTGTCCAGGGAAGGTAAAAATTTCCACTTGGCTTACGTATACAGGGCTCAACCACAAAATTTAAAATAAAAATGTTTCCCCTTTTGAAGTAGAGTGTATAAAACAATATCTTGCTCAGTGAGGTATGAAAATACTGTCCTTTAGAATTTAAGAAAAGAGATCGATTTGCATTTTTAAAAATAATTTCTTTAGAAAAATCAGTGGATGTCATTCCAAAACTGTTTGCTCATTTTTTTTTGAATGGTGGAGAGTTTATACTAAAGGCATGACTTTATTTAATAAATATTTACCTTCATCAGATAGTACAAATGAAGATACGGTAGACCAAAATACATAGTAAACTATCTAAAACAGCGTAATTATCAGGAAGTATAAATATCTGTACGTGGTGTATGTAGGACATAATATTTTCAGTGATAAAAAAACATAGGAAAGTAGACCAAAATATGGATTTATCAAAATAAAATAAACATATATGATTACACTACCAAAACAAACACACACACACACACACACACAAGCCATCAATGTTTTTGTCTTTCATTTACAAAACAAATTCAAGTCAATTTTCTGTACTTTATAACAGAACAATAATAATAGTGACTAACACTTACGGAGTGCTTTCTGTGTGCTACCTGGTGTTGTCAGAACTACAAGTAAATTATCGTCATCCCCATTTTACATATGAAGAAGCTGAGGTTCAGAGCTGGTAAAAATGGCAGTATGAGGAGACCAACACAGGATATTTGCCTCCAGCACGTAGTGACCATGCGTACTGCCTCTGTCCAGGTTCAGGACCACATTTTATAATCCGTGTTTGTAAACATGACCAGATTGCACTGTGAGGTCATGAAATACATCCTGAATCAGAGAATGAGTTATTTTTATTTAATATACTTTGCACGTCAAAGTTCACGTGTTTTAGGTTTTAAATTATTTCCCACTAAATCAGACTATTTGTCACATTTTGTTTTTCATAATAGAAAATGTCTACATTCACCTTCTATACTGATGTTCCACATGTTTATTATCAAGTACAAAAAATATCTATGTTCCTGGAAATTTAAAGGTTAGAAATTCAATTAAAATTTTATCCTACTATTTCTTTATATGGAGTAGAGGATCAATATATTTTCCTATGACTCATCTGGGGCTAAAAATTTTACCGTGGAAACATATACATAAAGATTCTGTTTAGTAGACATGTTAATGTGATACTAGTTTTATCTTGGCAACTGGAATTTGGTTGCAGTTCAACATATTTTGATATCCAGCTTCCAATGAAGATGGAGATCTGAGGAGTTTTCTTCACCAAGAAATAAAGATACATTTTGATTGAGAGGCAAAGAGTTGGCCCTTTCCTTTCCTATACCTATGGTGCCTTTCCACAGATCTTCTACATAACCTCAGAATTTGTCTAAACAAAGTTTTATAGGCAGCCTTTGCCAATAAAATACAGTTAAAATGAAAGGTATCTGCTATTTTTCTTTTGGATCACTTATTTCTGGATAGAAGTTAATCTTGACAATTAATGAACAAAGCAAGTATGTGGTGGTAGTAAAGGTGGGACTCAGGAGAATATATTAAGCAACAAATATAATCTCTGGAAAAGTTTATAGTGGAGAGATCTCTTATAAAAACTGGTATCTCTTATAAAGAGAAACACTAATGGGAGCCAGGAAAGGAATGACTTCCAAGACTGTATATTTAGAAATGTTAGAACGAAAAGAAGGCACAGAAGAAAAATAAAAATGCTACCTTCACAATGCTGAGGTTGAGTTAAAAATGGTTAAGCATTTCCATGTGTCAATCATCCATAAGTTAAATTTCTAAGTTGTGTCATTCATGAAATAAACCTTTTTATTATAAATCGTAGTAGTATTTGTAGTAGTAACATAAATACTACAAACATCACTTCTATGAATCATGTATTGGAAACTGGTAACATTCTAAGTGTTTCATAACATGTGCCAATACTGATAGACATTTTTGTTGGAAAAAGAAAGTATTATGAAAGTTTGTTAAGCATAAAAACAGGTATTATTTACTATCAGCCCAGAAAATTAGAGTTTAGAAGATCTCTTTACAATAGTGCATAAAGTATTACATTTGTTTCACAGCTGCATTATATATAAGGACTGCCTTTCCCTCCCACAGGAATAAAGTATTTTCTGCAGAAGAAATGAACTCCAAAGCGATGTGAATTGTTAAGCAGCAAAATAAGTAAGTACACTCTTATACAGAGGAATTAGGTAAGAATGATCAAGAAAATTATTTCAACAAAACATTAACTGCAGCAGTCGAAAAATATTAAAGGTCTGGAAAAGATTTTTTTTTTTTTTTTACCATATGGCAGTTATTAATAAATCAGTACATATTTGACAGCCATTTTAATAGCCTAAGACCAGCTTCAAAGTTAGTGTTTAGAAATCTGTATTTATTTTAGTATATCAAAAGACAAAGGGGAAATGTGGTATTTATACATACAAATATGTTCACATATTGATATGAGAGCAATTAGTAACCCATGGGATAAAGCTAAACCAGTTTTATTGTCTAATGGTTTCCATTTTGTACATTTATAAAGGCAGATGAGAAAAAGCACTCCATATTACTGGGTAGTGTAAACTTCATTAAATTATCCTGATGAGGGAACCAAGTATTTACTTTTCAACTCTTGATATTTTAGCACTAATAGGGACAGAGATTTTGGCTACACAGTATCACTTCCCTAAATAAGCTGCATGCATAGGTAGATAAAAATCATCTCTTCAAAGGTATCTTTAAGATTCAAACTCAACACTCTCCTGTATTCAGATTGGTTATTTATGGCATCTTGTGCTTATAAGAAAAAGGTATGAAAATGAGTGGTATGTTTCATTTTGGTCTCATCATAAACAAATCAAACCGTATTAGATTCACATTTGAGGTAATACACCAAGTCAACATGGCATTACATAATGAAGTGCAGTGAAAAGCCTTGTCCTGAAGCCTTACTTTGAAGGTAAATTAAATAGAAAAAAAGAAAAAGAAACTTTAGTAATGCTTCTGGGCTACAGTTTTACATCATCACCGATTCGTGCACAAATTTGGTTACTATTATTCTAGAATAAATTTGGTTGATTTTTGGACAACTTTTTGGCAAAAGAGTTTTTGTAAAGTTTCCACTTTTTAATATCTTCTTAGAAGTTAAAATTTTCCCCTTCTCTAGTAATTTCCAGCTTTTTCCATTTGGTTGCTATTACCATTTATTTTTCTTATGTTTCAACTGGAAGAGCCGCCAAGCAAAGATGTCTTTTCAGGACATGGAGGTGGAGTGCCAGTGCAGGGTTCCAACATTGCCACTTGGTGGTTCCCTGCCAGCTGCAGAGAAGAAGGGGAGTTCATTCTCTTCGCTTGGTCTTGACAAGCGGTCATGTGACTCATCTTCTCTGAGATGCTTAGCAGTGTTGTGAAGAGTTCATTTTAACGTACAGATTTTAGAATCCAAGGATGTGTCTGAGCAATGTGGATTTAAAGAAGCTTTTAGGGGAAGTAATGGTACTAAGAAAATCAACTGTAAGTTTTGTTAAAAATCTAATAAATTTCATATATGAGGTTATATCAGCAGCATTGAAAGAATGATTTGGTTGTTTGAAACATAAGCTGAGACCCTGTATTTTATTAACCTCCCCTTTTCTCTAAATTGTATAAACAACATACCTAATAAGCAGAAAAGGTCTTTTAAGGCAGTTGCTTTTAGGAAAAGCATGATATAAGACCAAGATAGTGAAAAAGGTCATAAGGCATTTAAGGAAGCATCAGGAGGGGGTTAGTACAGTCTTCTGTGCATGTGATTTTATGTAACTTTGAATGTGTTATTCAACCTTCCATGCCTCGTTTTTTTCCCCATTCATAAAAATGACAATAATTACACTTGCCACCTGTGTGCCTCAAAGAAGAGAGGGAGGATTAATGAAATGTCTGTCAAGGGCTTTGAACTTTCAAAAATAAAGATTTTATTACTCCATAAAGTACAAAGTAGTATCCTAAGCTTGTATTTTTCCTGGCATTTACCTCGATCTCTCAAGTTCTTTGCACATCATTGGCTACTGAGGCTCACAACGTCCCCCTGTCTTCTGGTGATTGTCAGAGCTGTTCTAGAGAAATGCCAGGATGCTGCTGGTTTCTACCCAAAGCTAGGGAGACGTTTTCATTCTGGTCATGGTATCTGAAATTTTGTTTCTGTCACCCGTTTCCCTGTGCATATTAGGTTGTTTTGTAGGCATGATGGGAGCATGGGTAAATGGCAATGTGGGAAACATCAACTCAGACATTCCCAAATGACACATTAATGCTGAGAATATATCATTACAGAGCCAACTTGGAATGCTACAGAACATCTCTCACTATTGTAAAAGAAAAGTTGGCTTTGCCAAAAGGCAATCGTATAGCTTATAAATATTTTAAAAATAGTTATATTCTACCACCGTCTCTCTTTTTAACTTTTTGGTTTTCTTTGAAAGTGGAGCCAGAAATAATCTCGTGACTGTAGAAATCAGAACCTGGATCTTTAAGATAGTCAATCCTTTCTGCGTTTGCTTGAGGACACCTTAAATGTCCTTGTTCTAGATCTTCTGATGCTGCAAATCAGCAATGCTTATAAGGATGTCGAGATGGATCAATCTGAGGGTCATGGCCAAACCACAGCAGTGAGTTCCTCCAACTTACTGCCATAGTGATGAAAATGTTGCATAGAAACCTTGATGATTCATGTGGTTCAATCTCTAGCCTTTGAGTCTTCTTTTAGGAAGAGAAAAAAGTGGGGCTCATGATTTGGGGAAACAACTTTTGAAACCTAAGAATATCACCTTTTTCCTGACCAAAGTTGTTGCAGTAGGCAATAATAACTAATTAATTAATGCTGTAATTTTACTGAATGTTATGGACCAAGGAGCACTAGAGAATTCAAGGGAAATATAGGGCTTAGTCCAGGTCTCTTTAAAGAGATTCTCTTTAAAGAGATTCAATGCTAATTTGTTAGAAAAGAATCCTTATATATGTGGCATTATACACAAGGAAAGTAAAAAAATATATATGTTGTTTTAGGCTACTGAGAATGGCACACACAGACTTACACACTTTTCCTGCTAGGCTCTGATTCTTAATATGCTACTCTTTAGTCCTAGATTCCTAAATTTAGCTTAAGGCACTGAGCGCTATTGAAATGTAAATTCCTTGGGGAGGAACTAACAATTTATGTTGTCTTCGTTCATTCATTTGCCCCTGAAATGAATTTCTGATCTTCAGAAAAAATCTTTTTCTGGTGTGGATAAGCTTTACTGAAATTAAGGAAGAAGTCCCCTGCAGCCCTGCCCAGGGGTCAGATTTGGGGGAATGATATGGCTTGGCAAGGTTCTTGTTGCTATATGATTTAATTTATGAATAATCATCTGCTTCATCCTAGTGCTGTTTATCTGATATGATTTTTGTCCTTGGCCACCAACTCATTTTAATAAGTGCCAGTAATGAAAATCATATTGGTTGTGATTTAAACATGGTAAAATGTAAACAAGTTGATTATTGAAATTCCAAATAATTTTTCATATACCTTTGGTAAGATCATTACTTAGCTATAGATTTATCAAAGACATTTTATTTTCGAACAAAAGACACGTGTTAATTAGAAACATAATTACATGGGGTGTGTGAAATGTGTAAAATCAGACTTTAGATAGCTTTTATTCTTTCTCAGAAGAGATTTAAACAAAATGTATATAATAAAGTACAAATGAGTATTAATTTTATATGTAACATTTAAAGGGTTAACTACAGTAATAAGAAATGGTAGATGATCTGGGGTTTGGCTGAAGAGAAATGGGAATAAAAATGGTTATTTCATGATTTTTATCCTGTAACTACATCCTACACTACAGACCATCCGAATCTCTCTCTTTATCTCAGAGATGTTTCAGGGATGCTGGGAGACAGTCAAATGCATTTTTGGGGTATCTCAAAATTCCTGTAAGTCATTAATAGACATTTATTCATCACTTCCATTGACAGACACAATAAGGTTGTAGGGCTAGAGAGATTGAAGACAGCATCCCTCTTCTTAAAGAGTTTACAGCATAGTGTGAAGATAAGCGACCAGTCAGTCACAATTGAGCATGCTAAGTATCATGACATATGTATGCATGGGTGCTTTTAGGCCACTTTTAGAAGACAGATGCCTGGCCTTGCTAAAGATGATGTGTCAGAGAAGGGGTTCTCTAGACCTCAACGTCTTCAACCTCAAACAGAAGGTGATAATTTGATGGAAAAAATTCTGTGGAGAGGAAACAACCTGTTCAAAGACAAATGTATGAGAGAATGAGATATTCTCAAGACTGTAGTAGGTAGTGCATGATGCTTGAGGTGTAGGCGAAAACCTGGGGAGTGTCAATCACATTCATCTTATAGTGATTGTGTCAGCATCCAGGATGGCTCCAGAGTGAAGCCAAGACTAGAATCAGGCAGGACAATGACGAATCAGTAACCCAGAGGAGGACAAACGGGTCCATAGGGGGTGCAGCCCAAACCGAATTGTAGGAGGAGCAGCCCTTTGTTCAAGTGTCACATTCACAAAGAGCCTACATTTTTAGGCTTTTGGTGTTATTTCTACTTGAAAAAGTAGAAAGAGTCAGTACCTTTTTTATAGGCATGTTAGACTTATTTATTTAATATAAACATTGAAATATATTGCGATTTTTATAACTTTTTGGATAGTTCTTTACTTTTTATTTACAAAAAGGTTCAAAAATGGAAGAAGACTATACTTCTCTGGTCCTGCTGTCAGGGATGATGGAGGAAACTAATTAGATTTGAGAATAACTAGATTTGAGAGCTTCTTAACCTTTCCAGGTGCAGCATCTTGCCCAAGTTTGTACAGTTGGCTCATGGCAAGGCAGCACCTACCTAAACTCCTAGCCCAGTGCTCTTCACAGCTCCACGCCTGCTTGTCCATCCTTCATGTCAGAAAAGCAAATAAACTGTTCTAAGCTTCTCCTACACAATTAAATACAAGTGTTACGATTTGATGCTTAAAACTCTGATGGAGAGAACAGAAAAAAGCAATGTTAGAAGATTGGGGGAGGGGGAATGAGTGCTAAAAAGTAATAGAGCAACGAAATGATGGTGAGTTTCAGTTAGGAAAAGGAATTCAGTACTCAGTGAAGTAGATGAACATTGCAGAAAGGAATTCTAAGCAGGTAGGCCTCCTTTACTATTGCACAATCAGGCCTGTGACCCAGCATACGGAGTGGTCTCTTCTTGTCCTTCAAATTCAGCCTTGCCCTTATCTTGTTGAAGACCCTTAACATACTCATATTTCTTAAATTTAAATGAGCATCCTATTACGGGTCTTTATTTTGTAGGTCAGCTTGCAGTGGCAGTTATTTACATGAGTGAGGCAGACAGCGGAACACATCTAAATTTAGCCACTCCGAGTGGGGAGTCAAGGATCTTAAAAAAACCTGGCAAATCTCATTGATGGATGCAAACCTTAAGAGTTTATGCAATGATGACACAGATTTTCAAACAGCTAATATTTGGGCACTTGCAGATTAACATTTTGGTAAACTCACAACTTTAAAAGATCTGCCCAGGTTGGATAAATTATTTTCCCATCAGCAGTATTAGCCACGGCCACAGCTGAAAAGACAAACAAACCACAAACATCTGAGAAAGAGATGAATAAAGAACACAGGGAGGAGAACTTCTGCAGTTTGCAACCAATAAATACAACTTTCCCTTTCTTCCTGCTGGATTGTCTCCAATCATCCTACATTGCTGAACTGACAAGTGGTAAACTTGGATGACCCAGAAGAGGCGAAACACATCCAGCTGTTTATATCTGGCTGTCTGCTATTTCACCTAGTATTTTTGGATGGCAGGACCACTGCCACACTTTTGGATCTATCACTTGTAGTAAGCTAAACGTTTTCCCAGTTTCCTAAAACAGGCAATGAAAAATATCTTGAGAAAGATGAAGTTCACAGAGCAGACTTGTAAGTAACTGCTCACTCTCACTAGCATTGGATAAGTGTAAGTTGGAGAATTAGAAATTTTGTTCATCTTATGTATTTGCTTAACTTTGCTGCTCATGGAAGGAGGAGCTAGCTAATAGTTTTGGAATTCTTTTATAAAATACTTATGTTTGTATAAAGCAGACTTTTATTGCTTTAGAAGGTTTAAAACACAGCAGAGAGCTTTCCCTGCACACTTACCCCGTCTGCCTGATATTCGAATGGTGGAGATGTTCATCCTTCACACTGTATTGCAAGTTCCTGGTGCTCAGGTCCCTGTCTTGTTCATCTCTTATCAGCCATATCCCAATTCTTCTCATATTCTCAGGTGCTCAATTGATAATTTGGGGTAAAATTTCATTTAAATTCATTGGGATAGTGTTGTAAACTTCCTCTTTTTTGCATTTTATGGATTTATAATCCTATAGGAAAGCTAAAAGTATGTTCAAATCACTGTACCATATTGCAGTATATGTCAAATGCAGTAAGTAAAAATGGTAGAGAATACAAAGAAGATAGAACTGATTTCTATTTGGGGAATCTAGACTGAACCATAGACATTGAGGAAAAAAGCATGTTAACAAGTAAAATGAAAATGAAGAGACAAATGGAGTAAATTGTGTGAGCACAGCCGCAGAGCTAGAGATCTCAGGCTATGTGTGGGAAAAGCTAAGTAAAGTAGTCAACTGGAGTTGGAGACAACATGGGAATGTGCAGTTGGGAATCCACTTTCAGTGAAAATCAATGGACTTTAATTGAGCAGCTACAGTCACTGTTGGGAGAGTTGGCCAAGGCTATGGTGCATTGAAAGCCAAGGATAGCGTTTGTGTCGTATCCTGCTGTCCACACATAGCCATAAAAGTCAAACACCTTAGGTTGGCACGTAAGATCTGGTGCCATCTGGCCCGCACTCTCCATGTGTATTTTCCATGCCTCTTTTTCATAAACCACAGCCTAATGAATTACTTATAATTTCCTCCATGTGATGCAAGCTTTCCTTTCTTTCTGGCTTTGCTAATGTCTTTCCCAAATAGCTTTCTTATCTGCACCGGTGCCTGTGTGAAGTATCCACTGTAGATACCACCCCCTCTTCCAATCCTTTCTTCATTTCCTTCCCAGACCCTACCTTTGGAGCTCATCTAATTCATCCAGAAACTTATTAACAGCAATTATTTTCTAATTTATTTTACAGTTAAGTATGGACATTGTAACCTACCAAATTATAACACTGAGTGAGATCTCTGTTCATTTGTTTTCTGTGTATACCTTTAGAAATTAGAAAAGAGTAATATACATAATGGAAACTCATTAAATATTTGTTGAATGTTTAAATGAATCAGTCAACAGAAAGACTTTCAAACTTAGAAAGTGTGATATTTTGGATGGTTAACTTGAAAACAAAATTCGATAACTCAAAGCTCACTATATTATAAAAGTGTGAATGTCTTTTGGTGCATAACTATAATAAAATCACATTGATTTAGAAGGTTGGCAGTAGACGGTAGGGATATGGGTGGATTAGAGAATATTTTTCTTGAAATGTATTTTATTATTTCCAAGAAGATTATTTATTTTAAACTGCAAAAGGTGTACTAACAAATTGAAATCAGCTATTAAAACATCTGTTTTACAGATATATATTATTTTCTTCAAATTTTCCAGATATAACACAAATCATGGAAACAACATTTAGGGAATATTTACTATATTGAATCTTTGGTTGCAAACATTACCTCAAACTACATGCTGTGGCTTTTATAATTAAGTTTTGAAAAAATATTTCAAAATTTTATTTGGTAAGGTAATATATACTGAGATTTAATGTTCAAAATTCTGAGTTAGT
>NW_012148930.1:1396843-1487288 GCF_000956105.1 Propithecus coquereli
CCAGATAATTAATATATTTTACCTCTACATATTTGCTATTTGTGTGTGCGTGCATGTGCGTGTGTGTGTGTGTGTGTGTGTGTGTGGTGAGAAGATTTAATTTATGATCTGTTCTCTTAGGAAATTTCAAGTATACGATAGAGTATTTTTACTTTCTAATTTGTAGTAAATTTACTGTTTATTTAGCTGTCGTCACTGTGCTGTACATTAGAGCTTCAGAACTTATTCAGCTTGCGTAACTGAAACTTTGTACTCTTTGACCATCATCCCATTCCTCCTCTTCCCTAGTCCCTGGCAACCACCATTCTACTTACTCTCTGCTTCTATGAGCTTGACTATTTAGATTTTTCATATAAGTGAGACATTCCAATAATTCTCTTTCTGTGTCACCTAGAGAAACATCCTCTAGCTCCATCCATGTTGTTGCAAATGACATGGTTTCATTTTTTTAAGGCTGAATAAATAATATTTCTTTATAGCATATTATTCTTATCTATCACAGGATATTTGGATTGTTTCTATATCTTGGCTCTCCATATCTTGGCTGTCCATATCTTAGCTTGTGCTTCAATGAACCCATATCCATATCTTGATTAATGCTGCAATGAATGTGGGAGTGCAGATATATCCTTTTGATATCTACCCAGAAGTGGGATTGCTGGATCATATGGTAAAAATTATTTTTAATTTTTTTAGGAACGTCCATACTGTTTTCCATAATGGCTGTAATAATTTACATTCCCCCCAACGTTGTTAAAGCATCTACTTTTGCAACATCCTCAGTGCTTTTTATCTCTTGTCTTTTTGATATTAGTCATCATAATAGGTGTGAAGTGATATCTCAATATCTCATTGTGGTTTTGATTTTCATTTCACTGATTATTAGAGATGTTGAGTACCTTTTCATATAACTGTCAGCTATTTGAATTACTTTTCTTAAGAATTGCTTATTTAGGTCCTTTGCCCATTTTTTTTACCTGGGTTATTTGTATTTTTGGTATTGAGTTGCATGAATTCCTTATCTATTTTGGCTATTATCTCCTTATTGGATATATGGGGTACAGATTTTTTTTTCCCCATTCCATAGGTTGCCTTACATTTTGTTGATTGTTTCCATTATTGTGCAAAATTTTTATCAAAATCCTAATGGCATTTTTTTTATAGAAATAGAAAAAATACTAAAGATGATATGGAACCACAAAAAACTCTTAGCAATTTTGAACAAGAAGAACAAAGTTGAATAGATCACAAGGGACTTCAAATTATAAATTACAAAACTATAGTAATCAAAGCAGCATGGTACTGTCATAAAACCAGACATATAGACTGATGGAACAGAATACAGAACCAAGAAATAAACCCACACATTTATTTTAACTGATGTTCCACAAGGGTGTTAAGAACACACAATAGGGAAAGGACAGTCTCTTCAACAAATGGTGCTGGGAAAACTAGATACTCACATGCAAAAAGAGGAAAAATAAAAATAAAGTCCTGAAGTAAAGTGAAAAAAAAAATGGCCACCAGTCCCATTCATGTTGCTGCAAAAGATGTGATTTCAGTTTTTTATAGCTGAATAATATTCCATTGTATATATATTACCACATTTTCTTTATCATGTCTTCTGTTAATGGACATGTGGGTTGATTCCATAACTTTCCTGTTGTGAATAGTGGAGTCATAAACAAATGAGTGAAGGTATCTTTTTTATAAATTAATTTCTTTTTCTTTGGGTGGATACCCAGTAAGGGGATTGCTGAATCATATGGTAGCTCTATTTTTAGTTCTTTGAGAAATCTCCATACTATGTTCCGTAGAGATTACACTAATTTACATTCCCACCCACAGTGTATAAGGGTTCCCTTTTCTTCACATCCTCACCAACATCTGTTATTTTTTTTAATAATATCCATTCTGATTAGTGTAAGATGATATTTCATTGTGTTTTCTATTTGCATTTCTCTGATGATTAGTAGTGTTAAACATTTTTTCATATACTTGTTGATCATCTCAATAGATGCAGAAAAAGCATTCAGCCCCTTTCATGATAAAAACCCTTGAAAAACTAGGCATAGAAGGAACATACCTCAAAGTAATAAAGGCCATATATGAAAAGCACACAGCCAATATCATACTTAATTGGGAAAAGTTGAAAGCATTTCCCCTAGGAATTAACACAAGACAAGGATGCTCACTTTTGCCACTCTTATTTGACATAGTACTAGAAGTTCTCACCAGAGCAATCAGGCAAGAGAAAAAAATAAAAGCCTATCCAAATTGTTAAGAGGGAGTCAAATTATCCCTTTTCACTGATGATATGATCTTGTATCTAGAAAACTCTGAAGACTCCACAAAAACTCTTAGATTCAATAAATTAATTCAGCAACATTTCAGGATACAAAATTAACCTACAGAAATCAGTGGCATTTCTATACACCAGTAATGATGTAGCAGGGAACCAAATCAAGAGAGCAATCCCATTTATAATAGCTGCCAAAAAAAAAAAGAAAAAAAATACAATACCTAGGAATATATTTAACCACCGAGGTGAAAGATCTCTACAAGGAAAACTGCAAAACATTGGTGAAAGAAATTGTTGCTGACATAAACAAGTGGAAAAACATCTCATGCTCATCGACCAGAAGAATTAATATGGTTAAAATGGCCATACTGTCCAAAGCAATATAGTTCAGTACAATCCCTATCAAATACCAACATCATTTTTCATAGAAGTAGAAAAGAAAAAAACAATTCTATACGTCATAAGGAACCAAAAAAGAGCCCCAATATCCAAAGAAATCTTAAGAAATAAAATCTGAAAGCATGACATTACCTGACTTTAAATTTTACTACAAGGCTATGGTAACCAAAACAGCATGGTACTGGTATAAAACTAGACAAATAAATCAATGGAACAGAATAGAGAACCCAGGAAAAAAGCCACATACAGCCCACTGCTATTTGATAAAGTTGACAAGAATATATACTAGTGAAAGGACACCCTTTTGTATAAATGTTGCTGGGAAAATTGGACTGCCCTATGTAGGAGAATGAAACTGGACCCCTATATCTCACCAAATACAAAAGTCAGCTCAAGCTGGAATAAAGACTTGGACATATGATCTGAAACTATAAAAATACTTGAAGAAAACCAAGGGAAACTCTTCTGGACATTTGTCTAGGCAAAGAATTCATGACAAAACCTCAAAAGCACAGGCAACAGAAACAAAAATAGACAAATGGGACTTAAACTAAAAACTGCTGCACAGCAAGAGAAATAATCAACAGAGTGAACAGACAACCTACAGAATGGGAGAAAATATTTGCCAACTATACATCCATCAGGGGACTAATATGCAGAATTTACAAGGAAATAAACTAACTCAACAACAAAAAAGACAACCCCATTAAAAAGTGGGCTAAGAACATGCATGCGCATTTTTCAAAATAATGTTTAGTTTTAAATGCTGATGCCATAGGACAGGGATGCACATGTTATCCTCATCTGTCAGATCTGTCATGGCATAGAAAAGGTTAAGAACAAACAAGTAACAGCCCTATGGCTAAAACATTAATGTCAGAGGGCTGGTCTTTTTTTGTCCTAGAATGTGCCAGTAAATACAGAGACCCAAACATGTTTTTATTATACCCTATGCCCCATTAGGTTAAAAAAATTCCCTGCAGCCTAGTTGTTAGACTTCTCTAAGTCAAGATAAAACTGCTAAGGATTTTTTAATGCAATAAAATAAGCCCCAGGCACAAAGAAAAGACAACACAGTTCCTCATGTACTGAACTCAACTGCCAACTACTTTGGATCTTGAAAGCAGCTCAACTAAGAACACCTGATGGGCTGTAGCAGGTGGCAGGTGGCAGAGGGCACCGTAGAGGATCCTGGAGACTACAGGGATCTAGGCTTTGGCTGTGTTCCAGTAATACCAGGCCAAATAGGAAGAGACACTCTTAGTGCAATGGCATTGTTATCACCTGTTTCCCAGTGTTTGGTCTGGAAAAGTTATAAACCCTTGCTTTTACATATATTTGGAAGTCAGGATGTTTGCATTTGCAAATCTGATAAGATCTTTCCTTTCATATATATGTCTTGTTTCCCATTTTTGTTCCAATTCCTGCTTGAGACTTCCCTCGAGTGGGGTCTCATGATAGGTACTAAGCAACTCAAATTCTTATGTTCCAAAATAAATCAGCTCCCCACTCTCCATTCCAACTACCTTTTACAAGTCAAATTACCCCAGGGCTAGACATTAAGCTAGATATTAAGAGAAAGCTCCCTGAAATAATTTTTACCTTGATGTGAGTGACTAATGAGGAGACTACCTTGACTCTCCAGGGGCACTTGCATTTCAATAATGGAAATTTGTTAACTAGAGTAAATTGCCAATTAGTGGACAGTGTTATAATAAGAAAAAGTGTAAAGAAATTCTCAGACAGTAAGGGAAATATTTCTGAAAAGGAAAACTTCCTCTATGTCCACTAAGTCTCATTTCTCTTTACTTATACAAGTACTTAAAAATTTTAACTGTAAGTTTCTGGCAATATTATTATAGTGAGATGATCATAAATTTCAGAATTTTCATGGACTCTGGAAATAGCCTCACTGACAGTTTACTTTTACATTTTGAAAATAGTGTTTATTTTGTCTTTTTTTTTGGTGTTATCAAAGTTAAGGAAGAACATTTCATAACTTCCAAATATTTCTTTGTTGAAAAATTTGAGGCCATCTTATATGGAAACAGTATATATAGTGCATACAAAGTTTGGGGTTTTTTGTAATTTGTTAATAATGGCTTAAATGTTTTTGCGTTGTTTTACTATTGGCACTGTAGTAACACAAAGTGGCAGCATCAAGGGCTTTGAAGCTGGACATCATTACCTAAAATCCAAATTGTACTATTCTCTGCTTATGGATTCAGGACAAGGTACTTTCTCTTCTCTGTGCCTCTGTTTCTTGCTATGCAATAATAGTATTTACCTTGTAGATTTACTATGTGCATTAAATCAACGAATGCATGCAAAATGCTTGTCATAGAACTTGGCACCTTGTAAATGCTCAATAAATGCTACCTGTGTTGTTGTTGTTGTTGTTATTTTCTCAATACCTCCTGTATGCTGCCAAAAGCAGACTTCATTTAACATTGAAAGTCTTAAATACTGAATATATATAATGTCACCCATAGAGAGGATGAATAATCTGGGTCATATGATGACAATAGCTAAAAAAGTGTCAGTAATATACCCATAGGTACTTTCAACTGAATATCAACCTAAACATTACTTCATTTTTCATTTCTTGTTACTATACAAACAGTTTATAAATAATACACAGTAACCTCAGAGGGAGGCCTGGCATGTCCGGTCTAGGCAGTAGTGATCTGGGCTGAGGGCTGCTGGCTTTGCGTCAAGAACAAGCTCCCCCATGCTGATCATTAGTTGCCAGGAAATGCCTTCCTTGTTAGTCATTATTGCCCGAGGATTTTCTAGTGATAGAGTGCTAATACTGTATGAAATGCTATAACTGAAAGACTGGATTAGGAGATTTGTACTGTACTTCATTATTCTATCTACTTTGAAGTCCACCACTAAAGTGATCACTTTGTCAAAGAAAAAATATGACTATATTTCAAAGAGGTTTTAGTGTAAGTTTAGATTTAGTAGTACAATTAAGTGTAGAAACAAGTCATGGGACTAGAATGTTAGAGATTTATTCTATAAATGAATGCATTTGTTGAGGGCCTACCTAACTGGCATTGTCCTGGTAAGAATAAGACATGGCCTGTGCCTTCACAGATGTTGGACATTTACAATCTTGTTAGAGTGACAAAACTATGAGGTATAAAACGATGGAAGACATAGACCTGCTCATGTCATGATTTTGTATTGACATAAACAGTACTAATTTTTAAAAAACATTTTTGGCAAACAAAGTCGTCTGAAATTAGACCACGTATTTGAGTGTGCCTAAGCAATTAGCAATGATATTTGAGGACTTGTAACCTTTATTTCAAATGTTCCACTTGAGAGCTAGGATTTCAGCTGTTTATTTCTTCCCAAACCCACTTAGTAACCAGATATCAAAATAAAAATTGCTAAAGAGCACCTACTAATGATATGAAACTGTTCTGCTAAGAAAACTTTAGAGCAACACAGAAATTACCACGCAAAGGCATGAGAGGGACAGCCAAGGGTAGTTGCTTCAGTTACTCTCTGTGAAAAACTTTTTACTAGGTGTCACCAGAAATAAAACCTGCCCAATAAACACTACATGAGTGAAGAAAGGGAGAAAGAGGGGAGGAAGGGTTGCAAACATGTTCTGGCCACCTGGGCCTGCCTTCTACCAGATTCTAGGCAGCAAATTAACCACAGAATTTAGCAGGGAGGGAGCTTGTTCTGCAAGCGTATTATGTTAGCATGTCGATGCTAACACCTTGTCTTCAAAAAGCCATTAAGAACTCTAAAATAAGCCTGACCTTGGAATTTTCAAACAAATGTTTAAAATTTAAGGTAACTTCTGTAATATCATTAATGACTAATGAACTTAAATCCAATTTTTTTCTTTTTTTTTGCAATATTAATGTATCTATTTATTTACTTATTTAATTTCAGCATATTACAGGAGTACAAATGTTTAGGTTACATATATTGCCTTTGCCCTGCCAGAGTCAGAGCTTCAAGCATGTCCATCCCCCAGTCTGTGTGCATTGCACTCATTAGGTGTGTATATACCCATCCCCTCCTCCCCCTCCCACCTGCCTGACACCCGATGAATATTACTACTATATGTACACAGTAGTGTTGATCAGTTAATACCAATTTGATGGTGAGTACATGTGGTGCTTGTTTTCCCATTCTTGTGATACTTCACTTAGTAAAATGGATTCCAAGTCTATCAGGGATAATATAAGAGGTCCTAGATCACCACTGTTTTTTGTGGCTGAGTAGAGCTTCGTGGTATACATATACCATATTTTATTAATCCACTCATGTATTGATGGGCACTTGGGTTGTTTCCACATCTTTGCAATTGTGAATTGTGCTGCTATAAACCTTCAAGGGAAGATGTCTTTTTTATAGAATGTCTTTTGTTCTTTTGGGTAGATGCCCAGTAGTGGGATTGCTGGATCAAATGGCAGTTCTACTTGTATCTCTTTGAGGTATCTCCATATTACTTTCAACAGATGTTATATTAGTTTGCAGTCCCACCAACAGTGTACGAGTATTCCTATCTCTCCACCCATGCCAGCATTTGTTGTTTTGGACTTTTTGATAAAAGCCAATCTCACTAGAGTTAAGTGATATCTCATTGTGGTTTTGATTTGCTTTTCCCTGACGATTAGAGATGTTGAGAAATTTTTCATATGTTTGTTGGCCATTAGTCTGTATTCTTTCAAAAACTTTCTGTTCGTGTCCTTTGCCCACATTTTAATGTGGTTGTTTGATTTTTTTTCTTACTGATTTTCTTGAGTTCTATATAGATTCTAGTTATCAGCCCTTTATCGGATATATAGCAAGCAAATATTTTCTCCCATTCTATAGATTGTTTGCTCTCATGATCATTTCCTTGGCTTTTTAATTATATCAGGTCCCATTTATTTATTTTTGTTGTTTCTGTGATTGCCTTTGAGGTCTTCTTCAAAAATTCTTTCCCTACGCCGATGTCTGTAAGAGTTTTTCTAACATTTTCTTCTAGAATTCTTATAGTTTTATGCCTTAGGTTTAAGTCTTTTACCCACTGTGAGTGGATTTTTGTGAGAGATGAGAGGTGTGGATCCTGTTTCAGTCTTCTACATATGGCTATCTCATTTTCCTAGCACCATTTATTGAATAAGAATTATATTCTCCAGTGTATGTTTTTGTCTGCTTTGTCATATAGATGGCTATATGAGAATAGTTTTATATCTGGGTTCTCAGTTCTATTCCACTGATCTATATCTCTATTCTTGTGCCAGTACCATGTTGTTTTAGTCACTATAGCCCTGTAATATAGCTTGTAGTCTGGTAACTTATGCCTCACAATTTGTTCTTTTTGCTTAAGATTGTTTTTGCTACACAGGGTCTTCTCTGGTTCCATAAGAAGCATAGAATTATTTTTTTTTCTAGATATGCAGAAAATGATGTTGGTATTTTAGGAGGGGTTGCATTGAATCTGTAGCTCACTTTGGGTAGTATAGATATTTTAACAATGTTGGTTCTGCCAACCCATGAGCATAGTATGGTTTTCTACCTGTTTACATCCTCTGCTATTTTCTTCCTCAGTGTTTTATAGTTCTCCCTCTAGAGGTCTTTCAAACAAGATTGTTTCACACCTGAATTTTACCAGACCTACAAAGAAGAACTGGTGCCTATCATGGAGAAATTATTCCATAACATACAGAAGGAAGGAATCCTCCCCAACACATTTTATGAAGCCAATATCACCCTGATACCAAAACCAGGAAAAGATGCAACAAAAAAAGAAAACTGAAGACCAATATCTCTTGTGAATATAGATGCAAAAATTCTCAACAAAATCCTAGCAAACCAAATTCAGATGCTTATCAAAAAAATAATCCATCACGACCAAGTGGGCTTCATCCCAGAGATGTGGGGATGGTTCAACATACGCAAATCTGTAAATATAATTCACCACATAAATAGAAGCAAAAACAAAGACCATATGATCCTCTCAACAGATGTAGAAAAAGCATTCAACGAAATTCAGCACCCTTTTATGATAAGAACACTTAACAAAATAGGCATAGATGGGGCTTACCTAAAATGATACAAGCCATATATGACAAACCCACAGCCAGCATCATAATGAGGAAAAACTGAAAGCATTCCCACTTAGAACTGGGACCAGACAAGGTTGTCCTCTCTCACCACTTCTATTCAACATAGTGCTGGAAGTCCCAGCCAGAGCAATGAGACATGAGAGGCAAGTCAAGGGCATCCAAATGAGGGCAGAAGAGGTCAAACCATTGCTCTTTGCTGATGATATGATCTTATATCTAGAAAACCCCAAAGATTCTGCCATGAGACTACTGGAATTGATAAACAAATTCAGCAAAGTCTCAGGTTATAAAATCAATGTACAGAAATCAGTAGTATTCCTATACACCAACAGCAGTCAAACTGAGAATCAAATTAAAGACTCAATACCCTTCACAACGGGAACAATTTTTTTTTTTATTTCTAATGGGCATTTCATTTTGTGTAGTACATTTTAGGAATATGATTGGACCTCAAACATATTATTATCACTAGTTGTGTTTTAACAATATATTTATTTCTGTCTAGAAAATTTTTTATGATGACCAATCAAAACTGAAATCCTTAGATAATAAAGATGTTTTCTCTTCTTTACGGAGGATATGTATAGTGTCCTAATAATACTTTGATGGGTGTGACTCACAGCATGTACTGACTGTGATGGCTTTTTGCAAACTTCTTGAACATAGTTGGTAGTGGGGTACAGGAGCAACATAGATAGCTGAATTTTATAAATTAAATATATTTTTCTTGTAATTTCAACTTCCTCTCCAGTTGTTTCAAGGGAAAAGAGACGCACATTTCAATTCCCTTCCTTAGCCTCACATTCCAAAGTACTTGTTTCCCAACAACATAGTAGAAGCAATAATAGTAAGAGGATGAAGGAGAAGTACAGTATGGCAGATAGACCTAGAATGGCCCCCATGCCTAGGCCCTGTATAAATCTAATTCCTCTGAGTGTAGAAGGGACTTTCTTCTTATCAGTGGAATCTAGAAAAGGTGATGGGTTATCATTCCTGTGATTACATTATGTTGTAGAAGATTCTGCCTTCTCAGTCTGGTGTGAGAAATTCTCCTTGCTAGGTTGATGGTAAGGAAGCTCACATAGCAAGGAACTGTAGGCAGTCCCTAGAGCTGAGGGCAGCCCCTGGAACCTGAGGGTGGTCTGCAGCTCACAATCGGGTAAAAGCCAGGCCTTCAATCATATGGCTGTAAGGAAATGGATTGTGCTGCCAGCACCCTCAATGAGCTTGGAAGTGGATTGTTTTCCAGTAGATACTCTTGATGAGAATGTAGCCTGGCCGACACCTTCGTTGCAGCCTGTGAGGCTGAGCAGGGAACCCAGTTAAGCCTTTCACAGACTTCTGATCCACGGACACTTTCAAATAACAAACTTGTGTTTCTTAAGCTGATTTTGTTGTTATTTGTTATACAGTGATAGAAAACAAATACAGAATTTTGGTTTCTGAAAGTTGTTAGAAGGTTCATGGCTTACTCCCATATAACAAAAGACCGGTTAGCAAGAGAAAAGCATAAGAAATGTATTTAATCAAAGTTTTATGTGGCACAGGAAACTTTAGAAATGAAGACTCAAAGGCCCAGGGAAAACTGCGTATTTTTATGCTTAGGTTTGAAGAATAGACAACTGTGTGGAAATGTGATTGGGCAAAATGGGTATGATTTATTGGTAATAAACTGGGGGAAACTTAGCAAGGCCTGTTCATTCAGATTCTTCTTGTCCTCTCTGTGTAGCATTCCTCCCCCAACTAGGTATAAAGCAGGATCTTTCTGGAGTGAGGGTCTTATGGCCTAATTTCATGGGAGGTAGGTCAGAGAATGACCTCTCTAGGCTTTACAGCTTGCTTTGGAGGAGAGGAATTCTAGTTTCCATGACCTGCTTTGGAGGAGGAAGCGGGAAGGAGAAGGGAGGATGAGAGAGGATCAGAAAGAACTTCTTGCTTCAGAAGCCCTTCCAGTTTCCTTCAGTTCAAAGTACTCAGCATGCTAAAGTGCCTTGCTTTGGGTATTGTGCTCTGATCCCCACCCAACAAAGTAGGGTGCTGTTATAACAGATACCTGTAATGTAATGGTAGCTTTGGAACTGGTCTGTGCGCAGAGGCTGGAAGAATTTTGAGGAGCATGATAGAAAAACCCAATTTGCTTTGAACAGACTTTTCATAGAAATCTGGACTTTAAGAATGTTGATAGTGTGGGCTCAGAAGGAAGTGAGGAACCTGTTATTGGAAACTGGAGGAAGAAAGATCCTTGTTATGTGGTGGCATAAGGCTTAGAGTCTCCTGCAGTTACATGGGAAACAGAACTTATAAGTGATGAATTTGTATATATAGCTAAGGAGATTTCCAAGCAAAGTAATGAGGGTGCTGCTTGGTTTCTTCTTGCTGCTTAATAAAATGCCAGAGGAGGGAGATAAGTTGAGGGAAGAACTATTAAGCAAAAAGTACCCAGAAGTTGATAATTTGAAAACTCCCAGACTTTCCAGAGTGTAAAAGATGCTAAAATTAGGAGACTTCTTTTCCTGGTAGGAAAGCATGCTTTAGAGAAAAGGCCAAAAATGTGACTGTATAATCTTTTGGCAAAACCTCAGAAAGATAAAAAATCAGAATATTCAGTCATCAGAGACTAAGGATGTGCTTCACAAGTCCTAGCCATAAAACCAGAGGGCCTCTAGGCAGTTGAAGGGAGATGTCCCTTAGACAGCTCAGGAGGAGGCCAATGTACAGAAGGATTTATTTTGAAAAGAATTGTGGATGTGGCTTTTGTCTAAGGGAGTGAACTCTATGAAAAACTGTAGGGGACCCACAAAGTTGTTAAGAAAAGTATTTAGCAGAAACATTGCTAAGCTTGGACTGGAAGAGAGAGAGAGAGAAAGTATAAAACTAAAAGAGGCTGTTGGACCCCCAGATTTCCATGGTAGGAATCAGGCTGATAACTCTTCAGCTGCAAACATGTGCTCTTTTATGAAAAAGCAAAGATGGCTGAGAAGATAGAAGGAAACCCCTGAGTGTAGAGCCAAAAGCCATGGAAGATTATTCCAGGCCTTAAAACCTAATCAGGTTACCCTGCTGGAGCTTAACCAGCTGGTTTTCAGAACTGTAATAAAATGGTGACTCCTTTTCACCTTCTATTTTTGCCCTTTTTGAACTGGAGTGTCGATAGCTGTTACCCTACGCCTGTCCCACCATTGTATGTTGGATGCATTGGGGCAGATAACCTGTCTCTAGTTTCACAGGCTCAAAGATGGAGAGGAATTGTGCTGAGAAGCTTGTCTTAAGGGATTACGCCTCATCCACATGTGCACTTGATTTAAAAACAATGAGATTTTTGAATTTTTAGCTGATACGTGATGGGGAGAGAGTCTTGACCCTTGGGAGTGGTGAATGCATTTTGTATGTGTGAGGGATATGAATTATTGAGTCCAGAGAGCAGGCTATCGCAGACTTCCCCTAGGGCAGTCTCCATGTCGACACCCCATAATCCCCTTCTCCTGAGCATGGGTGGAACCTGTGATTTTCTTCTAGCCTATAAAATATGGCAAAAATGATGGAATATCATGCCTATAATTAAGTTATGTTTTCAGGCAGAGATGATGGACTGTCATTCCTGTGACTAATATTATGTTATCTAAGACTCTGTTTTAGCAGACTGGAGTGAGAGACGCTCCTTACTAGCTTTATGAAATAACTGAGGGTGGTCAGGTGATAGATAGCTCAAAGCTGGAATGAACTCTGCCAACAACATGAATGATCTTGGAAACGGATTGTTCTCTAACGAAGATTCTAGATGAGAGAGCAGCATGGTAAATTATCACAAATGTAGCAGTTTTAAACAGCACAGATTTAGTTCCTGTAGGTCAGAGGTCTGACACACCAGGGCTGGATTCTCTACTCAAGATCTCACAAAACAAAAATTTCAGGTGTAGGCAGGACTGGTCTCCCAGCTGGAGACTCTAGGGAAGAACCTGCTTCCAGCCTCATTCAGTTGCTGGCCAAGTGCAGTTCCTTACAGTTGAAGCACTGAGGTCCACATTGCTCACTGGTTGTAAACTGGATTCTACTCTCAGCTTCTAAAGACTGTCCGTATTCCTTATCATGTGGTTCCTTCTGTCTTTAAGTCAGCAATCTTGCATCAGATCCTGCTAGTTCTTTGAATTTCTGCCATCAGTGGGAGAAAGATCTCTGTTTTTAAGGGCTCATGTGATATTGTATCAGTCCCGCCTAGATAAACTCGATATTTTAAGATCAGCTGTGTCATATAGCACAGCATTATCATGGAAGAGATATCTCATCATAGCCACAGCTTGCTGGAATTAGAGTGGGACATCTTTGGTGGGGGAGGCATTTTACCAATTCTTTCTACCATAGCAACTTCAGAAAACAGGAAAAATGAATAGTTATTTTCTTTACAGCAAAAAAGGGATGGGGTGCTTTGGCAATGTTTGTATTTCACAAATGAGCAACGCATGTCTTATGTGTCATTTCCACCTTCGTTCTTTTATTAAGAAAACGGTATAATTCAGAAATCCTTTCTCTGAGTTCGAAATAATTACAATGTGCATCATTTATTTATACCGGCAAAATTTCTAGTTCATTAGGTTCGTCAGTAATAGACATATTGCTCTTACCATCATGTTCTTTTTTCTTTAGCCTTCTGCTCAGATTAAAATATAACACTCTCTAAGGAGATTCAATTAGATGAAAGAATTGTATAAAATAATTGCTTTCTCTTTCTAAATTTTAAGATAGTGTTCCAAATTGCAAATGATCTTTTTTTTCCAGTCCAGAGAAATTCACTTTCCCAAATACTCGTCCTTTCTCGGCAGTTTCAGTTCCATGGAGCCTGTCCCCTTCACAACTACCCCTACCGATCAGGACCTCCTGTGGGATCATGTGCCCAGAGAGAGGGATCCTCATTCCTTGGCACAAAGTTGCCATCCACTGGCTAATCTGTGTGCTCCAACGATTGAACCTGCCCTCAATGCCACCCCCACTTTTTTTTAACTCATCCATACACAGGGGGAGCCCTGTTAATAATAGGGTAAGAACTAGTACCCAAGGGTTCTTATTCTATTTCAGGCACTGGAGTAAGTGCACTATTTAACAGTCACCACCCTGTGAGTTAAGTGATGTCTTTATCTACATTCTGCAGTAGATGGAAATGAAGCTTAGAGAGATTAAGGAATTTGACCAAGGCCACACAACACATTCTTGGCAGAGCTGGGATTTAAACTTACTGCATTTGATTCCAAAAACATGTGCTCTTATATATCCTACTTTACCCTATCTCTGTTCATTTACCCATTATGTACATTCTAAAGATTTAAACATGTGGGGTGTGTGTGTGTGTGTGTGTTTGTGTACAAAGTCTTAGAAAGATCTTACGTTCAATAAGTGAAGAAACCAAGACCCAGAGATTTAAAATAACTTGCTCACATTTGCATTGCTACTTAGTAGAAAGGCCACAAAGAAAACCCAGATTTCTTTCCACTGTCCTGAGCAAAGGTCAAAGGAGGGGAAGAAGGGAGAAAGAAAAACCCAAGGAAAATTATTAGTACTAGAAAACCAGAATTAAGATCGTGTACTTAACTGCATTAATATTTAATAAAATAATAAAATATATGTAAACAGAAGAAATTTAAAGTATATATGATTTTCTAATTGACAGAACAACTATCTGATGGCATCACCTCCTGAACTATTTAGCTTTTTAATTGTTACTAAAGGCAAATTATTTATCAAGTATTTTTGGTTAAACAGTTGCCTCCCAAATAATGACACAGGACTGGGTAATAGAAGAATGCATAAATTTAAATCCTAGGCCCCCAAACATAATTTTCAAAAAGCAAAACCTTCTACTTACAGCTCAGAATTGTTGAAAATACAGCCCCCACCCTTGTGTACCTGAGGCCCTCTGAACACTGTAGGGGCCTGGCTGGTCACCAAACATACCAGGCAGGTAAACAAATTACTAGATAGCAGAAAAAGATGGACTGCTTCAGCCAAGCTTTATGCTGAAATCTTTCTATTAAGTTCCAAATCACTTAGCTCTAAGGTCACCAAGGCCCCTCACAAAGTGAGACTAGGAGAAAATGTATTTAATAATTTAATAAATGAGATCTATATATAACATCCTATATATGCTACACACACACACACACACACACACTCTATTTACTACTATGTTTATAGTATCTTTAGAATCACGTTTCTTAATTAAAGTGAAAAAATCCTTGGCATATTTAAAATATTTTGAAATTTTTATTATTTTACTTTTTTCATTGAATGGATAATCTCTTCTGACTCATTTAGTTAAGTCAGACAAGTCAATTAGCTATTTATAACTTGTTTTTTATAGCTGGGCTAGACATAGAAACCACTAATTAAAACACATTCCAGTGTATATGTAATAGCAGTGACATTCAGAGAAATTAAGTAAATGGTCCACCATTCTTCAGCCAGTAAGTAGTAGAATCAGGATTGGAATTTAGGAGCATTGGAGAATAAAGATAAAGTCAGTGTAATTGTCAGTATTCCATACTGCATTCTTACCTCATTAGTTTCTTCAAAAGATTAAATTCATTAACACATACAATGTACTTAAATTAGTGTTTGATGTATAGTTAAGACTTAAAAATGGTTAGCTATTGTTGTTATCCTTACATCTATTTGCTTTCTTGCTCTTTGTAGGCTTGGAAAAGTGAATTCACTACTTGTAATGTTTGTCTATTTTAACATGTTTTTCCTATAATCCTTGTTTTGTTACTGCTGATGCTATATTATGTAATGTTTAGGTATTCATATTCATTATACATGTTAGAAATGTAGATACATATCCATAACTGTTACGTCTTCATTGTAAGGTGCCCCTCATTTAATTACATTTTTAATTCGACCTTCCTGTCATTAGAGTCATGACCCCTACTTTCCTTTTGGTGCATCTTCCTGATATGTCTTTATCCACCCTTTTATTTTCCAATTTTGTGATAACTTATGTTTTATAGGTAGCACATGTAAATAGCATGTAGCTTGGATTTGACTTTAAAATAAATTTTTTTATTTTAAAATTGTATTAATAGTTTAGTCAATTTATACCACTATTACGTTACCTTAGCCTTTTATTCATTCACCATACTTTATATTATACTTTCTGTTTTTATATATATATACAATCACAATCAGTGCATGTTCTGTTGATTTGATTAGTTTTGCTCTTATATATATTTGTTGCTGATTTGGAAAAATTTTAATCTTGTTCTACTGGTTGTCAGCACTGACCTCCAGCATCAGCTATTGCTGTGAAGAATTACAAAGCCCCTTTGATTATTTTCCCCTTAAAAGTGACCGAATCTTTTTATCTGGATGTGATAAGAATTCTTTAATTTTTAAGTCCAGTGATTTTATTAGGATATGCCTCAGTGTTGATCATTTTATGTCATTTTTTTCTCTGACATGGCAGGCCCTTTCATTTCGAGAAAGTATCTGCGAATTATATTTTTGTGCATTTTTTATTTATCGTATTTTTAGTTCTCCTCTTCAGGGACACAAACTGTATGTATGTTGGATCTCCGTTATCAGTATTATATATTTATATTTTCTCTTGAATCTTTTTTCAGTTATGGATCTTTTATATTGTATTTTGCTTGTTTTCATCAGTATTGTTCCTATATTCATTACTGTATTTTCAGCTAGGTTTATACTCTGTTGTGTTGCTTTCAATATGTCATTCAATTCTGGATAGTTTCATTTTTTTTCTGTTCTCCTTTCCTGAGGCATATGAGTTCATGTTGTTTTGCCATATCTTCTTTAAACTCTTGTATTTCTTCTTGTTTTCCAATAAAGTTTATTTCATGAAAGGTCTTTTATATTTATTGCATTTCATTTATTATTTTATTTATTATTATTTCTACTTTATGTCTTGCTATCTTCCTTTATTTTTATTCATTGTTTATAGATCCTTAGCTGGTTCCTTTTGTTTTATTTTTTAATTTTAAAAATAAATTTTACTGTGTATATTTCAGATTTACAACATGATATTATGGGATACATATAGATAGTAAAATAATTACTATAGTGAAGCAATTAGCATATTTATCATCTTACATAGTTACTTTTTTGTGACAAGAACAGCTAAAATCCACTTACTTAACAAGAATTCCAGATACAAGTTTATTACCTATAGTCTTCATATTGTACATCGGGTCTCTAGACATGTTCATCCTACATGTCTGCTAATTTTTAACCTTTTACCTTCATCTCCCCATTTCCTCCCCCAACTTCCTGTCCTGTAGTAACCACTGTTTTATTCTCTCTGTATATTTGACTATTTTTTTAGATTCCACATGAATGAGATCATGTTAAGATTTTTCTGTAGGTATCTGGATTGTTTCACTTAGCATAATGTCCTCCAAGTCTATCTTGCTGTGACAAATGGCAAGATTTCCTTCTTTTTAAAGGCTGAATAATATTCTGCTGTATGTGTATCTATCTATCCATATATATATATAAATATAATTATATATATCCATATATATATATACACATATACACACACACACATTTTCCTTGTACATTCATCATCAGTGGATGTTTAGGTGGTTTACATATCCTGGGTATTGTGAATACCACTGCAATGAACATGAGAGTGTGAGTATCTTTACAAGGGGGCGAATTCATGTCCTTTGGGTACAATCTAGAAGAGGGATTGCTGGGTGATATGGTAGTTCTCTCTTTAATTTTTTTAGGACCCTCCATACTGTTTTCTATAATGGCTGTACCAATCTACATTGCTATCACCAGTACTGGTAACCAGTAGAACAAGATTAAAATTTTTCCAAATCAACAGCAAAAATATATAAGGGCAAAGCTAATCAGTATGATATTCTCAGTGGGTCTGCCATATGGCTTTAATCATGTTGAGGTAAGTTCCTTTTACACCCAGTTTTTAGAAAGTTTTTATCATGAAGGGATATTAAATTTTATCAAATGCTTTTTTACATAAATTGAAATGAGCATATGGTTGTTGTCCTTCACTCCCTTAATATGATATATCACATTGATTGATTTGTATATGTTGCACCATCCTTGCATCCCTGGGAGGAATCCTACTTCATGATGATGAATAATCTTATTAATGTATTGTTGAATTCAGTTTGCTAGTATTTTTTGAAAATTTTTACATCTATGTGTGTCAGATATATTGGCCTATAGTTTTCTTTTTTTGTTGTGTTTTTGTCTGGTTTTGCTGTCAGTGATTCATGCCTTGTAGAATGACTTTGGAAGTGTTCCTTCCTCCTAGATTTTTTGGAATAGTTTAAGTAGGATTGGTATTAATAGTTTAAGTAGGATTGGTATTAAGTAGGATTGGTATTATTTCTTCTTTGAATGCTTGGTAGAATTCAGCATTTGGGTAAAGCCATTGGGTCCTGGGATTTTCTTTTATGGGGGACTTTTTATTATTGCTTCTATCTCATTACTTGTTATTGGTTTATTCAGGTTTTGGATTTCTTCCTAGTTCAATCTTGGTAGGGTGTATGTGTCTAGGAATTTATCCATTTCTTCTATGTTTTCCAATTTATTGACATATAGTTGCTCATAGCAGTCTCTAGTGATCCTTTGGATTTCTGCAGTATCAGTTGTAATTTTTATTTTTCATCTCTGATTTTATTTATTTGATCTTCTCTCTTGTTTTCTTAGTCTGGCCAAAAGTCTGTCAGTTTTGTTTATCTTTTTGAAAAACCAACTTTTAGTTTTATTGATCTTTTGTATTAATTTCATTTATTTCTGCTCTGATCTTTACTATTTCCTTCTTTTCATAATTTTGGGTTTGGTTTGCTCTCATTTTTGTAGTTTATGAGATGCATCATTAAGTTGTTTACTTGAAGTTTTTCTATTTTTTTGATGTAGGAACTTACTGCTATAAACTCCTCCTCTTATTACTGCTTTTATGGTATTTGACAGGTTTTGTAAGGTTGTGTTTTCATTTTCGTTTGTTTCAAGACATTTTTAAGTTTTCTTCTTAATCTCTTCATTGACCCTCTGGTCATTCAGTAACATAGTGTTTAATTTCCATGTGTTTGTATAATTTCCAATGTTTCTCTTATTATTAATTTTTAGTTTTATTCCATTGTGATCAGAGAAAATGCTTGGTATGATTTCAATATTTTTCAATTTTTTAAGACTTACTTTGTGGCCTAACATATCGTCTATCATCAAAAATGATCCATGAGCTGAGGAGAACATATATTCTGCAGCTGTTGGATAAAACGTTCTTTAAATATCCATTAGGTCCATTTGGTCTATAGTGCAGGTTAAGTCCACTGTTTCTTTGTTGATTTTCTGTCTGAATGATCTGTCCAATGTAGAAAGTAGAGTGTTGAGGTCTCCGGTGATTATTGTATTGAAGTCTATATCTCTCTTTAGCTCTGATAATATTTCCTTTATATATCTGGGTGCTCCAGTGTTGATTGCACATGTATTTATAATTATTATATCATCTTGCTGAATTGACCCCTCTATCATTATATAATGACCTTTTTTGTCTTTTTACAGTTTTTCTCCTGAAATCTGTTTTGTCTAATAGAAGTATGTTTAGCTACCCCTGCTTGGTTTTTTTTTTTTTTTGGTTTCCATTTGCATGGAATATCTTTTTCCATCCATTTATTTTTAGTCTATGTGTGTCTTTATAGGTGAAGTGGGTTTGTTGCAGGCAATATAGGGTTGGTTCTTATTGTCCTATCCATTCAGCCACTCTGTGTCTTTTGATTGGAGAGTTTAATCTGCTCACATTCATGTTGTTATTGATAAGTAAGAAAGTACTACAGCTGAGTTATTATTTGATTTCTATTTGGTTTTTTTTTTTTTTTGTCCTCTCTTTTTTCCTTCCTTCCTGTCCTCCTTTGTTAAAAATGTTTTTTTCTGGTATTGTGTTTTGTTTTCTTTTTATTTTTTGTGTATCTGTTGTACATTATTTCATTTAAAGTTACCATAAGGCTTGCAAAAAATTTCATAACCAATTATTTTAAGTATATGACAACTCTGCTTACAAAAAAATGAATAACCAAGCAGAGAAATCTAATAGAAATTCTACACTTTAAATCCATCCCCCCACTTTTTAACTTTTTGTTGTTTACATCATCTTTTAATAATATCTATCTTTCAAAAATTTGTTATAGTTATTTTTGGTAAGTTTTTCCTTTAGTTTTTCTACTCAAGATATAAGTGGTTTATGCACCCCAATTACAGCAATAAAGTAGTCCCTATTTATGTACCAACAATTACCAGTGAGTTTTATCCCTTCAGAAAGTTTCTGATTGCTCACTTATATCCTTTTCTTTCAGATTGAAGAACTTTTTTTAGCATTTCTTATAGGACAGGTCTGGTGAAATCCCTCAGCTTTTGTTTGTCTGGGAAAGTCTTTATTTTTCTTCATGTTTGAAGGATATTTTTGCAGGATATGATATTCTAGGTTTACAGTTGTTTTCCTTCAGTGCTTTGAATATGTCTTGCCACTCTTTCCTGGCCTGTAATGTTTCCACTGAGAAGTCTGCTGCCAGATTTATCGAAGCTTCTTTGTATATATATTTTTTCTTTTTTCTTGCTTCTGTTAGAAACTTTTCTTTATCTATTACCAATGGAAACTTGATTATTAAGTGCCTTGAGATATTTTTGTTTGGATTAAGTCTGCCTGATGCTCTATGACCTTCTTATACCTGAATATTGATATCTTTCTCTAGGTTTGGAAAGTTCTCTATTATTATTTCTCTAGGTTTGGAAAGTTCTTTGTTATTATTTCATATCAACTCTCTACCCCGATCTCTTTCTCTACCTCTTCTTTAGCCCAATAACTCTTCCATTCGCCTTTTTGAGGCTATTTTCTAGATCTTGTAGGTGTACTTTATTCTTTTTTCTCTTCTGAATGTGTATTTTCACATAGCTTGTTTCAACCCCACTAATTCTTTCTTCTGCTTGGTCATTTCTGCTGTTGAGAGACTCTGATGCATTTCTGTTTATCAATTGAATTCTTTAGCTCTAGAATTTCTGCTTAATTTTTTAAAGATTTTTTTCAATCTTTTTGTTAAATTTCTCTGATAGACTTCTCAATTCATTCTCTATGTTATCTTTACATTTATTGAGCTTCTTCAGGACAGCTATTTTGAATTCTTTGTCTGAAAGCTCACATATCTCCATCACTTCAGGATTGGTCCCTGGTACCTTATTTAGTTTGGTGAGGTCATGTTTTCCTGGGTGTCCTTGATGCTTATGGATGTTCATCAGTGTCTGGGCATTGAAGAATTTTGTATTTTATTTTAATGTTTGCAGTCTGGGCTTGTTTGAACCCATCCTTCTTGAGAGGGCTTTCTAGGTATTCAAAGGGAGTCGAGTGTTGTGATCTAAGTCTTTGATCTCTGCACCTGTGTGCACCTGGGGGTGTCCCAAGCCCAGTAATGACTCTTGTGGACTGCTGGTGGTACCACCTTGGTGGACCTGGGTAAAATACAGGAAAATTTCATAGATTACCAGGCAAAGACTCTCACTCTTTTCCCTCACTCTCTGTGTTGGACTGCTGGAGTTGGGGAAGGAGTGATGTGGGAATTCCCTCATGACTACCAGAGCCAGGTCACACCTAAAGCCAGCCCAGCCTCACCCAAAGCCCATGGTGACTATTTCCTGGCTACCTCTGATGTTTATTCAGAACCCAAGGGCTCTTTAGTCAGCAAGTGATGAATCCTGCCAGGACTGGGTCCTTCCCTTCACTGAAGCATGTTTCCTTCTGGCTCTGGTTGGGTCCAGAAATGCCTTCTAGGAACTAAGGCCTGGACTCAGGGGCTTCAGGATCTGCTTAGTGTTTTATTTTTCTGTTGCTGAGATAGTATCCAAGTTGCAAAACAAAGTCCTGGGTCATGCATGCACCCCAAGTCCACTGGCTGCAAGCCAGCACAGCAGCAGGAATTGCCTAAGGCCTGCAGCCTAGCCTTTGTGGCCTGACTGCCTTACCAATTTAGTCCAAGCCCCAGGCTGCTTTTTGTCAGCCAGTCGTGGGGCTAGCCAGGGCTTGGGTTCTAGAGTAGAGAATTTTTCTCTTGCCAGTCTGGTCCGGATGCTCCTTCTGTGGGAGCTCTCAGAATTCTTCCCTGTGCTGGGTTCCCCTGTGCCAAGGCAGCCTTGGGTTTTAATGCAAAAATCCCATAATCACTTCACTCTGCCTCCTCTAGGCACACAGATTCTCTCTGTGCTCAGCATGCTGGGGATGGGCTGGGGAGGTGTAGGCAATGCAAGATTGTCTTTTCTGCTCCCTTCAGTGCCTCTGTCCTTGATATAATGTTAAAACCAGGCAGTATAATCACTCACCTGATTTTGGGTTCTTCTGAAGGTGTTTGCTTGCATGGATAGTCGTTTAATTCAGTGTTTGTGTAGAGGGACAATCACTCAAGTTTCTGTTTGGCCATCTTGCTCCACCCATCTGTCAGATCCCAGCTGTATCTTTGATGTGCATCATCTGGCATTCTCCAAGGATCTTCTTGCATTTCTGTTTGCCCTTTACTAAGTTTGGTAGCCTTTTTTTTTTTCATATATTGTGATTTAGGATTAGAGGTATTTCCTAATTTCATCACAGATAGAGATTACTCTCCAAATTGCTTTTGGACATTTTCTAAATGAGGAATAGGAAAATGAAATATTTGGTCCATCACTTTAAAACCAGATGTTTTCTGAAATTCTTGAAGCTTCCTATCACTATTTACTTCTGTGCCCATTCTGTGGTTCATATTGGAAAAGCATTGTCTGTATCTTTAATTTTACCAGGAGGTGTGTAGTTTCTTTCTTCATAAGAACAATTTTGTTTTGCAAACTTTTTGTCCATAAATAATCTTTACCATATTCCTGTATTCAGTTTTATGTATATGTACTTATATAAGTAAAAATTTCATTCTCTTTTAAAGCTTTTTAAATTTCTAAACATTGCCTATTTCCCTAGTAATGGATTTCAGCCATGAATCTATTTTAATCAAATCTAATTTGTGCTTTTTCAATGGAACCTAATGAAATTCATTTCCTTTTCTATGCTGTTTATTTGTTATCTGACCTGAGTATATTTCTCTGTATACCTGTGATAACATTTGTTTCCTATCTTTCATCATTTTAATTTTTATGAGAAATTCCTGGGTTTCTCCTTCACCAAATGACTTATTTCTATAGCTATACTTATTGTCTATATTTGCATTTTTATTTTGTTATTTCACAGCTCCACCTCTAAATTCATTTTAAATACCTCTTGATCAAGCTAGCACATGAAAGCATTCGTCAGACACATTCTTGCAGGCTTCCTGAGATGTACTCATGAAACTCTTGCCAACAGTCTATGCTTAATGATATTTTCAAAATTATATCCAGCTCTACCACACTACATATGTAGGCAGCCATTTACTTTAATTCCCTACTAAAAAATGTAAATATCTTCAAATACATATTTCAGATCAGCCTACTATAAATTCCCCATGTGGAACAGAAGTGGGTAGTAATTAGTCTGTTGCATGCATCTTGGCAGGATAGCCATCACACTTCAGATATCATTTTAGGAGGAACAACTATTTAGTTATGACTGCTTTCATGTCTGTCACTAAATTACCATGACCTGTCTTCATCTGGGTAAGTCATAAGCTTCTTCTCACTTGTTGCTAGGGCTTTTGACTATGGTATATGATTTTGAATGATTGGAGTTCAACCAGAGTGTTATAAGACACCAGGGTGTCTGACAGAGCTATGAAAAAGAAGTGGAGTTACAGGTAGCCAGGTGATGATTGTGCATCCTATGTTGTCTTTGCTCAAGACAAGGCAAGCTTTAGGAGAGCCACTTGAGGACAGTATACAGAATGCCAGAATGAGTAAACAAATGTCTGCCTTAGAAGGTAAAATGAAGCTTTTTCAGAAACCCCAAATCATTGTACATAGGAGAAGTTCCAGATCCATTTCATTATCTTAGTATCTTCTCTTTTTCTGCTGAGTCATATTCTTTCATCTGTTCTTTAGTCACTAATATATATTTTTTTCTTTCTGGGTTTCTTCTTAAATTATTTTTTCATTTGGTATCAGAGAATTATTTTAGCTTCCTTAATGAACCAGAACAAAGGAATATCGATTAGAGATTTTCCATTACAAATGCACTCTCATGCATTTGAAGTGGATGTAATTAGTGATTTAATTCAGATAGGAACATAAACAAACCACAGACTCTACAAGCTTAAAGTTGTCACTTCTCGGATGTACAGGCACTGATACCCTCTGCATAACATCTTCTCCCATTCTTTACCTCTGTAAAATGCCTAAAGGTATAATTGAAAATAAATTTTGGTAATATCCATGTAATAATCTGATGCTCTACTCACGAAGAGTTCAATTTAAATAGATAGTTATCTGTTGCCAATTCTTTCCTAACCTCTGATCTAGTAGTTATATTAGATTTAAATGAACATAAAGAGATTTTTGTCTTTACATAGGTAAAATCTTACTGAACCAAGACATACCTGAGATTAAAAAAAGGAATATAATTTTAATCAGAATAGATAAAACTAAGATGGATAATACTGAATTTGAGAGTAAAAATACATTGTAGAAAATAGAAACATTAAAAATAGAATAGTAACATGGCATAGAAGATAGCATGGCTTATCAAAGTTTACTTGTTGAAAATCTTTTTTAAAATACTTTTATAAAAGTCTATTTTTGTATTATTTTCACCTCATTTAAAGGGACCATCATTTTCTCATTAAGTATTGGCTACAGTGGAAAACTTAAATCAAATTTTTATTCTAATGTCCCCTTGCCCCAATTTCCATGGAAAGGTAAATGTATTTTCCTTTCAAGTTCTTCTTTCCCTTTCTCTGCCTGCTTTCTTAGATAATGAAGCAATAGCTTCTTCTAGATTGCCCAATATTTTCGAGTAAAAGCAGAATTTTGACCAAAATTCTCCTTGAGATATTAAAAGGAAAAAAAAAACGAGAGTAAATTTCACTAGGCTTCCTCCCCTCCCTCCATACCCCACCTTTCTGCAGTGGAGTAACTGATTGATATGCTGTGTGGCTTCAAGGCAGTGGCATTCCTGCATGTCAGGTGTTGCCATGGCGCCGAGAGGCATACTCATAGACATCCTTTGCACAATACCTTCATCTCTCCTCTTAGGTACACTACATGCATAGCTAATTTACTTCTGGCTGTACACAAACATCTGCATATTCTCAGTTTTTCTCTCCCCTCCCTTGAAGAACGCCCATCGTTCTCCATCTTCAGTTATTAACGTAACTCATTATAGGCTTCTCCAGCTGTCCCCAAAATGTATGCTGAATAAGACATGAGGAGGGAAGATTTAAAAAAAAAAAGATAGCTTTTCCAATCTAGGCATGTTATTAGGTGAATGTAAGTCAGACAGCAGAGGAAAATTTTCCATACTTGGCTTTGTTATTTAGTCATCTGCACGATGAGCTAGATAAAAGAATACTTTATTCCAATATTATTATCAATGATCATATACATTCAAATTTCAGAAAATGCTCTATATTCAGAATTCTTTTTCTAAAGGAAGGGAATAAGTAAAGGAGATTTTCCCCTCATAATTCTCTTAACTTATAAGCACTTACAACTGTTGCAGAATGTCTAGATTCTTTATTAAATTCAGTCATTTGATTTCAGTTGTGTTTATCTATAGATATATAATTGGTATACATACATATATGTACAGCTGATACATATATGTATCAGCGTTAAAGATAATGACATCTAATTGTATTTATTTATTTATTTCAAAGTATTAAGGGGTTAAAATGTTTTTGGTTCCATGAATTGCTTTTGTAATGCCTGAGTCACAGCTGTAAGTGTGCCCATCACCTAAATGCTGTTCATTGTACCTATTAGGTAGGTTTTTGCCTCTCCCCTCCTTCCCCTCGCCACTCCCCACTGCTTGATTTCCACTGAGTTTTATTTCTGTCTGTGCACATGTGTGCTCATCAGTTAGTTCCTATTGAATAGTAAGAACATATGGTGTTTATTTTTCCATTCTTTAGATATTTCATTTAGGATAATGGTCTCCAGTTTCATCCAAATTGTTGCAAAAGACATTAAGTCATCTTTCTTCATGGCTGAGTAGTACTCCATGGTATACATATACCACATTTTGTTAATCCACTCATGAATTGATGGACACTTGGATTGATTACACATATTTACAATTGTGAATTGTGCTGCAATAAACATTTGCGGGCCGGTGACTTTTTGATAAAATAACTTCTTTTTCTATGGGTAAATACCCAGTAGTGGGATTTCTGGATCAAATTGTAGGTCCACTTTTAGTTCTTTGAGAAATTTGTGATTTTCTGTCTTTTTAATGTAGGCATCTATGGCTATGAATTTTCCCCCAAGGAATGCTTTTGCTGGGTCCCATATCTTTGCAATTGTGATGCCTCCAGATTTGTTCTTTTTGCTTAAGATTTCTTTGGCTATCTGGGCTCTTTTTTGTTTCCAAATGAAGCATGGAATTATTTTTTATAGATCGGAGAAATATTACATTGGTATTTTGATGGGAATTGCATTGAATCTGTAAATTGCTGTGGGCAGTATAGACATTTTAATGATGTTGATTCTACCAATCCATCAGCATGAGATGTTTTTCCATTCGTTTGTGTCGTCTGCAATTTCTTTCATCAGTGTTTTGGGGAACCCAGATATAAAACCATCTATCTACAACCAACTGATCTTCAACAAAGCAGACAAGAACATGTATTGCGGATAAAATTGTACCAGGAAAACTGGATAACCACATGCAGAAGAATGAAACAGGACGCCTGTTTCTCACCATACACAAAAATTAATTCAACATGGATAAAAGACTTAAATGTAAGGTATGAACCCATAAAAATTCTAGAAGAAAATATAGGAAAATCTCTTCTCGACATTGGCCTAAGCAAAGAATTTATGACTAAGACCCCAAACTCAAATGCAATAACAACAAAAATAAATATATGGGACTTGATTAAATTAAAAAGCTTCTTCACAGCAAAATAAATGATCAACAGAGTTAATACACAACCAAAAGAATGGGAGAAAATATTCACAAACTATATAGCTGATAAAGAGCTAATATCCAGAATTGATAAAGAACTCAAACAAATCCACAAGAAAAGCAAACAAACAAACAACTCCATTAAAAAGCAGGAAAAATACAGGAGCAGAAGTTTTCCAAAGGAAGATAGGCAAATGGCCAACAAATATATGAAAAAATGCTCAGTATTACTAATTCAGGAAAATGGAAATTAAAACCACAATGAGATACCACTTCATCCCGGTCAGAATGGCCATTATTAAAAATTAAAAAAACAATAGTTGTTGGCATGGATGCAGAGAGAAAGGAATGTTTATACACTGTTGGTGGGAATGCAAATTACTACAATCTTTCTGGAAAACAGTATGGAGATTCCTCAAAGAAATAAATGTAGACTTACCATTTGATCTAGCAATCCCACTACTGGGTATTTACCCCAAAAGAAAAGAAGTCATTTTATCCAAAAGTCGCCCGCATTCAAATGTTTATTGCAGCACAGTTCACAATTGCAAAGATGTGGAATCAACCCAAGTGCTCATCAATTCATGAGTAGATAAAGAAAATGTGGTATAGTAGTGTACTACTCAGCTATAAAAAAGAATGAAATAATGCTTTTGCTGCAAGTTGGATGGAACTGGTGAACATTACCCTAAGTAAAGTATCTCAGGAACGAAAGAAGAAACACCTCATGTACTCTCTAACAAGTAAGAGCTAATTGATGGGCACACAGGGGCACAGAGAGATATAAGGTCATAGGAAATCAAGAAAGGGGGAGAGAGGTAGCGGGAGGTGTAAAAACTTACCTATCAGGTATAATGAATACTGTTCAGGTGATAAGCACACCACAAGCTCCTATTTAAGCATTGTAAAAGGTATCAATATAACAAAAACATTTGTACCCCTTAATATTTTGAAATTAAAGAAAAAAGAAATAATAAAATGAGTGTGGTTGTTTTAAGCCATTACGTTTTGGGATGATTTGTTTTGTATTGTAGCAGTAGTCAAAATGAAGCTTTCTAAGATGTTTTCTTTGCCTTATACTTTTTTCTTTTTGCTTGCAAATTCCATTTTTCTTTTGAAATGGTTCTCTCCTCCTAATAAAGGGGCAGTATGTTGTCCTTCATGTAGCCTTAAAATATTAAACAATTCTCCTCTTCCCAAATCATGCCTAGATTTCTTCACATGTACTAAAATGAATCTATCTGGAATTTGCAAGGTAATTGGTTAACTAATTAATAAACTAATTTACCCCAAAGACTTTGTGGTTATTGGTGTTTTAACACATTTCTTTTCCTAGAGAAGCATTTCAGTGTATTTTAAAATCATCTAATCTGGTACTCAAAATAGACTGACTAATGGCTGAATTTTCGAGTAAAGAGCTTTTGAGGGAAATATGTTTGAAAGTTGAAGGAGGAGATGTAGAATTTGCAAGATGTTCAGTGCCTAAAAAATCACACTACATGGTCTCTGCCTATGACCCAGTCTTTCTTTTACCCCAGAGTAGCTAAAATAACTAACATGATGGCATCTTGTTTTGTTTTTGGTTCTTCATCTGAAAATGTAGTTAAGGGCCTTAATGTTTGTGAAGTATTCCAAATTCCTTGTATCAACCTGATAATTTCAACATAGTATTGCCACTGCTTAGGCTTACATATGATGAGGTTCAAACCAACTCTCTAAGCTTAGTTATGTTAGGAAAGTTAATGTGTGTAAGTTAATGCTAATGTTAATCTGATTGGCAAAATTTACCGAACTGAAATTCTAAACTGTGAGCTCCCACTAAACCATTGGACCGATATATCTAAATTGGAAATTTCTTCCCTCCTGACACAGAATATAATAGATTCACATATTTTTCACGTTATTATAGTTCTCTCTCTGACAGAGCTGGATATTCCAATCCGACCTGCAAAGTATGTCTGCAAAATGTTAATGAAATTTCTTCTTCTTACGTACGCCAGAGTCTAACGTGTATGTGACTTGCGAAATGTGTGTCACACAAATGCTCTGTAGGATCTATAGGATATGCCAAGATGATATGCCAGAAGGCCTCACAGACAGTACCCAAGGAGATTTTATTAGAAAGGATCTCCAAAAAGAGGTGAGACATTTTCTGACCTTTTCTTAGAAACCTGTTTGCCCTATAGCTAAAAGGGATATGCTAAACTAGAAATCAACATATTACCTATTCCAAAAACTTTTTCTCTAGATTTGTGTCTTGATTATTGTACTTGTGAGCACACCAAGAAAATGTTCTCTGGATTTCTGGCTCTTTTCACTTAGCTCTTCTCTCGGTCAGCTGATATTTCTTGATTTTCAAATGCGACTCAGTCTCTCCATCTTAAAATATATATACATATGCATACATAACACTTGGCTTACACTTACACTTTATTTCTTACAAGTGTTTACTCCATAACAGGCCTATCTTTTTGCCTTCCAAATGTTCCTTTAACTTGTCTTTTCCCTGCTATAGCCACTTACCCAATCCTTGTGTATACCCAGCATATAAATGTAAGAATAGGTATGCATTTTACACAAAGGGGCGATCATTACTACATTGCCTGCTTTCCATGTTGTGTCAGCTATATTTACAAACAATTCTGTACTGTGCGAAAAGAAAACAGGGTCTATGTTAACTTACTGAATTGAACTGTGTTGTTCTATATCATTGATTGAACCATGTGATGAGGAAAGATGACAACTTGGTCCTTCGCACCAACACTTTTGTTGGGCACTATCACATAATGAGTAAAGTTTTACATTTTTGAGAGGTTTAATTAGTATTATAGCTCAGATCAGGCAAAAGGAGAAATAAAATAACCAATTTCTTTTTATTAATAAAATGTGCCGTAGCTTGAATATGAAAAGAAATAATATAATGAGAAAAATAAACTTTTAAATTTATTTTTTAGGCTTCTTGAAAATATTTGCAGTGGCATTGTACATAAAGATGTTTATGGATGGTAGGATGCAAGTTATTCCTTCCAACAGTTTGAATATTTTCTAAAATGTTTATTTTGTTAATATTATTTTACTCAATGACAATATGACTAATTTCATTTACTCCAAATTAAAGAGTTAGCATAACAGTAATTTCAGTGTAAAAAGACAAAATGTTTTTTGAAGTCATGTGCATTAAATATGCCTCAAAGGAAAAACTGAAATTCTACAGCATGAAAATCTCAAATTTCAAAATGAGGGCACATGCGTTTTATGCTAGAATGTCCATTATCTAATCAAGTATGCATAATTATTTGTTCATAATATATACAAAACCTTTTTTTTCACTGCAAATAGTGAGACCAGATCTCTTAAATGTACACAAGTCAAATTTTTGCAAATATAAGGTATTTTGTTTGGTCAGAGACTGGTCTATCAGGTTTTGCCATGAAGTCTGTTCAAGACACACAGCTAACAAAGGAACTTTTCGCTTGTAAATAATGGGCCAAATACAACCCCCCATGAGCCTTTTCTATTATGTTTCTTTCTCGGGGCTGTTCATTCTGTTTTCTTTTTTCCATGGATTTGTTGGCACATAAAATAGCACTTTCAAACATGCTTTGTGATGGGTAATCCTATTAGTTTGGAAAAATGATTTTCCCGAAATTTGGAAAACAAGATAATTTGCTTCATGCCACTTTTCTCATATGCCATTATTTGTTTTTAATAGCCATAAAATAAGAAAGACTCTATGCCTTTTTTTTTTAACATGACCATTTATTCTAACTTGGAAGTCTAATTAGCCCACATTGTATTAAAATGCTTTGGTTTTGCTGCTTTTGTCAGAGAAGAGTTAGAACATGATGCCTCTCATGGTAGGTCACAGCCTGAAGAGGCCTGACCCGGGGAATCAAATGTCTGACCTGGCCTGACCCTAACCTCTCCTTAAAATCAAGTCTTTACTTTTTATTTAAAAACAGAGTATACTTTCCATGTATCTTTTTTTCTCTCGTCCCAGCTGCTAAAAAGTACCCATGGCTATTCATCCAACAGCTCAGGGTGGGAAATGACATTTTCTAATCTTCTCAGTTTGGAGAATGGGGTCTGGGCTTGATTTACTCATGTTTACTTAGGAAAAGTTCCACTATATTGTCTAAAAATTTTATGTGAGAGAAAAGCAACCAGAAAAATCAAGAATTAGATGGATTATGGGCTTTCCCTCCACTGCACATGAAAATTAAGCACTTATTTATTTTAAATAAATCCTTATATTGAATTAAAAATTATTCCTGATTATGCTTCAGTAATAAGATGCCCAAAATTTTGGCTGACATATTAAAAAATTACAGTTGGTAGAACATTGAAAACAATGTCAGTTTTCTATTGGGAATATAGGAGGCTCAGTGAGCTCCTCTAATAATAATACCATTAATCACTTTATGGTTTTGTGCTCTCACTTCTTAGGCAAATGATCAATACCCTTAATTTTAGTCTTGCTTTTATTGTTCAGCTCTGTGATTCTTTTTTCTCAGTCTGTATGGTTGTTACAGTAAATTTAATTCATGACTGTGTAGGGTGATGTGTCCTGTAGGTCATATCCTGTAATCTTTCATGTGGAAAATTCCCATGGAGTTATTCTATGAGATTTGATGGCAGACTCTTGCATTTACTTTAAACATCTTTACTTTTGAGGGGTGAGAAGTGTGGGAGGTTAGCTAATTCAGTGCATTCCAAATTATAGTGCACAGAGCTTTTACTCACTCATTCAAGCATGTAGGAGAACTCTGCAGACTTGATGAGTAACCTCAGAGGGTCCTTCTTACCCTAAATTCAGTAATTTGTACCTTTGGAAATAAAAACTTTTTAGTGTGTCACAATCTCAAATTTTCCCACTGTCTACCTCCGGTTATCATAGCTAGTTTAGTTTAACAAAAGGGCTACATTTTTTTTGTTATCAAATCTTACCAGTTGTAATTACTATAGCAGCCAGACATCAGCCTTAATTGGTAACATGGCTTTAACTTTTTAGAGCAAGACGCATTGTTTTATTGACATTTTCAAATTCAAGTGCAGCAAGCATTGTCAAGGTTAAGTTCTTGAAAATGAAAGTGAGTTGCTAAAATGTATCAGAATGAAGATTGTCTTTATTTTTCAGTTGGTCTATGTGAGATGACTTGTAAGTTAAAATGCAAATACAAAATTAAATTTAGATGCATATGCTTTGGTTTAAAATTATTGAAATGCTTCAGAATGGAAAGGGTTCTTCAATTTGTAAAGTATATAAGCTCTGAGTCATGTACAGAGCAATTTAAAATTATTCAAGCTCTTCAAATGTCCCAGAGTGCTTCAATTTGGACATTATCAGGGTTTCAGGAATGTACAATGCATAGAAATTTGAGGCTGCTGAAAATGCTCTTTGAAAAAGAAAAAAAAAAAAAAAGAGCCCTTATGTTCAGAAATCTGGGCATGTGCGGACGCTGAGGAATAAATTGATGTAAAAACGTTTGAGTGCTTCAATTTGTAAGTGATTCGAAGAACTGCCTTGATCACTCAGCATATGTTCTGTTGGTTAGAACTGCCCCATTCAAAAAGTGGAGGGAAAAATGAAACCCAGTCTTTATGGAGGAGGAAAAAAAAGGTAATGCCCCAGGAATTCAAACATGTCTCAAATATGTTACAATATTTTAGGAGAGATTAATTGGAATATGGGGAAGACATTACTGAAGAAAAAAGTTCAATGAAGCTTTTTGTCAAAGCCTCCCTCGTGTTAATTTCACGCTGTGCTGTTCGTGAACTACGCTCTGTGCTCTGATTGACCTTCTGCCCTCCGAATGGCCCAGGTATGGCCATGTTGATGTCTTTTTGGTTTATTTTGTCTCGCCAGCAGCTCAATGATGAAAATAAATTTAATGTTGCACATAAAGTCACTTCACTTACTAGTGGATGTCTGGATAATTCAGAGGCCACATCAGGCTTCGGCAACAAAAGAGGGTCATAATTAATGCTCTCATGGAAAAAGGAGAGACATTGGGAATCATACAGGTATTGCCTATTTTTTTTTTTTCTTACACATATCCTACATTTCTTCAAGATCCTGTTCATAACACTCTCGAATTTTCCAAACATATCTAATTAGATTTTCTTAGAAGTACACCTTTGATCTTCATTAACACGAACATTGTTGCCACCTTAAACTTTTAAATATTAAAAGAATTATGAAAACTTTAAAATACATTTATGTTCTGTCTAATATAAGACAATCCAGGGGTCATTTGTTTTATTTTCTGTTTTAAGAAAGTCTCCTATTAATAAATAATCATAGAGACTTCCCACATATATCCACATTGTTGACTTTTTTGGTCTTGCGTCCATTCCTTCTCAGCTGTGTGGCCTTTGGAGGGTTGTTCTACCTCACTGCAGCCCACGGACTTCATTTTCCAAGTGAGAGGTTAAATAAGCAGCTGTCTTAGGACCTTTTCCCACTCTGAGCTGCAAATGTCCAGCAATAAAGATGAGGTAAATGAGGCTCCTCTCCTCAGGTACTGAAATGTGAGACTTAAACAACTGAGACCTGGTAATGAGATAGGAAACTGGCAGGCCCGAATCGTTAAATAAAAGTTGTGAGACCCGAACCAAGGTCTCTGACAAAAACAGGAAAACAGGATGCAGTGAAGAAACTAGTCAAGACCAGAAAGAGCCAAGATGGTGATGTAAATGACTTCTCCTCACCTTTGTAGTTCATCATACTCTGCTTATACTGTAGGAGCATGCTAAAAGAAACCCCTTCTAGTACCATGACAGGTTACAACCACCAGACAACTCCTGAAAATTACCTTATCTGGTATAAAGACTCTACTGCAAGACGTCTACAATTGATAAATAAATTCAGTAAAGTCTCAGGTTATGAATTTAATGTAGACAAATCAATAGCATTTCTATATACTAACAATAGTCAAGCTTAGAGTCATATCAAGGACTCAGTACTATTGACAGTAGCTACAAAGAAAATAAAATAGCTAGGAATATACTTAACCAATGAGGTGAAAAATCTCTATAAGGAGAACTGTAAAACACTGATGAAAGAAATCATACATAGCACAAACATGTGGAAAAACATTCTATGCTCATAAATTGGAAATTTCAACATTGTTAAAATGTCCATACTACCCAAAGTAATTTACAGATTCAATGTAAATTTCCCATCAAAATTTCAGCATCATTTTTCATGGATCTAAAAAAAAAAATCCTAAACTTCATATGGAACCAAAAAAGAGTCTGAAGAGCCAAAGCAACCCTAGGCAAAATGACCATCACACTACCTGATTTCAAATTATAAGTCTATAGTCCCCAAAACAGCAAAGCACTGGTATAAAAATAGACACATAGACCAATGGGATAGAATAGAGAACCCAGAAATAAAACCATATAGCTACGACCAACTGATTTTGACAAAATAGACAAAAAGATATACTTAGGAAAGGATACCCTATTGAATAAAATGTGCTGGGAAAAATGGATTGCTACATGCAAAAGAATGAAACAGGATCCATATCTCTCACCATATACAAAAATTAACTCAAGATGGATTAAAAACCTAAATGTGAGACCTGAAACCATAAAAATTCTAGAAAAAATTGTAGTAAAAACTCTTCTAGTCATTGTCATAGCCAAAGAATTTATTAGTAACACTCCGCAAGCAAATGCAGTGAGAACAAAAATAAATAAATGGGACTTAATTAAACTAAAAAGTTTCTGCACAGCAAAGGAAATAATCAACAGACTAAGGAGACAACCTACAGAATGGGAGAAAGTATTTGCAAACTATACATCTGACAAAGGGCTAATATTCAGAATCTACACAGAACTCAGATCAGAAAGAAAAAAAACTCTATCAAAAAGTGGGTAAATGCATGAACAGATTTTTCTCAAAAGAAGATAGACAAATGGTCAGAAAACATGAAAAATGCTCAACATTACTAATTTTCAGGGAAATAAAAACTAATACCATAATGAGATATTATCTTACTCCTGCAAGAATTGCCATTATTAAAAAATCAAAAAACAACAGGTGTAGGCAGGGTTGTGGTGAAAAGGGAATGCTTATATACTGTTGGTGGGACTGTAAACTAGTACAACCACTACGGAGAGCAGTATAGATAGTCGTCAAATAACTAAAAGTCAACCTACTAATCTCAATAGTAGCCAGTCTCACTATTGGCTATCTACCCAAAGGAAAAGAAGTCATTTTATCAAAAAGACACATGTACCCGAATGTTTATTGCAGCACAATTCACAATTGCAAAGATACGGGACCAACCTAAGTGCCCATCAACTGATGAGTGGGTAATATATGGTGAATGTGGTGTATATATACCGTAGAGTACTACTGAGCTATAAAAAGGAATGAAATAATGTCTTTTGCAGCAACTTGGATGGAACTGGAGACTGAATACCACGTGTTCTCACTTATAAGTGGGAGCTAAATGAGGGATATATATGGTCATAAAGAGCTGTAATGGACATTGGAAAGTAAGAAGGGGAGAGGGTGGAAGGTGGGTGAGGGATAAAAATCTACCTATCGGGTACATGTACGCTATTCTGGTGATGAGTACGCTGAAAGCCCTGACTTCAGCATGATACAGTTTATCCATATAACAAAAGGAACTTGTACACTTAAATTTTTCAAATAAAAATAAATAATTTTAAAAGCCCCAAATTTAAGAACTTCTGTCACAGCTGCCTGTGTTTACCTGGAGATAGGTCTTAGAAAAATTTACAACAGCACAGTGTTGTCAGTAATGTTAAGTGACACATTTGTACGTCTTCAAAGTTCATTTGCCTCTCCAGCCATCTGTAGTAGAATGTTTAGTAACTTGCACGGTGTTGAAAGTTCACACACACATGCATAACAAACACGTGGACACACATACACACACCTCACTCCAACCCAACGCTTGCGTCACTTGCCAGCCATTTATGGAAGTTTCCTACTTTCCTTTCACTAATTGTTATGAAATATTTTATTTTGATTGGAACAAGTTTTAATTATAGTTTCTAATGAAAGTGTAATGCACTTCCTAGCAAACACAAAGACAGATTTATTAAAGCCTTGATTTATCATTATTAAATGAGAAGTGTGTTAATTGGTTAGGCAGATACTCTTGGAGTTGGTGAAAGGTAGTGGGAAAAAGACTTTAAGAGAAGTCAAATTACACCTTTAGTGGCTTTGGAGAGGAGCAGAAGAGCTTAGAAAACCAGGGCAAGGTTCCTAAAAGAGAAGAAAGAGTAAAAGCTTTGCATTGGTCCTGAGATATACTTCTAAATGCCTGAACAGCTTCTTTGATTAGTGGATTGACAATATCACCATTAGATGTGGGAAAATTACCTTTATTATCTTTCTGTGGAATTAAATGTTTGTATATTTTTAAAACAAAAGTATATGTTCAAACTACTAGTTTTACAAATGCAAGTGATTCAGTGGTTTATCATAATATGCTGCTGCAGAGATTCACAGAGTCAGTATTGTTAGTTTTTATTGATATTGTTCTCTATGTTGATAAAGATCAATTGGAAATAAGAGATGTAGCTTGGACATGTGTATAAAGAGAAATGAGATAGGAAATAAAAGATTCTTGCTGTGTCTTCCAGTTCTAAAATTCTGAATCTAATTCTACAAGTTTTTAAGATCGCCCTTAACACAATGTATATCATGGGATGGCAATTTCAGACCTAATACTACAGGGATTTATTTAAAGGAAAATTATACTCTATGAACTCCCAATCTCCTGCATATTTTTATACATGAGAAATCAGTTAAAGCAACCATCAGAGATAGTTTTGAGTGAATATGTGACAAAGGATCATCTTTTCCTGAAGAAATATTTGAGTTCCTGGGAGACTGGGTATAAACTATATTTACCTTAGTGAAAATGGCTGGGCATGTGAGCTTACTATGTATACATATTAACTTGAAGCCATTGTAAATGAACAGAAATAATTTTGTTTCCTCCCGTAAGTTATTGCCTGGGTCTGCTCAGTCGTATGGAGTTTAGCATTATTATATTTCTTATTCCATAGTTGAGTTTGTGCAAAGCAAACGGAAAATTAAAGAACTACCCAAGGAAAAGATAACTAAAAAGCTGGAAAGGGATACTTCAGTTTAGAGAAGGAACAGAAGAAAAAGCAAATTTGCTGAGCTAAAAGAGTAGAAGGTAAGTTTTATCAGGGTAGAGGTTGCATTTGGATCATTACTATGTCCCTAATGCCTAAGGTGTGCCCAGCTCCTAATAAGCCTACAGTAAATATTTTTTGAATGAATCAATTCATCCAAATTTAATCCTTTTTGCTTAATAAATATGCATGACATATGTTGGTTTCACATGTCCTCCCCTGAAATTCATCAAATACAATGGAATTATATTATTTTCTTGCAACAGTTACCCTCTATGGATACCATTTGCCAGGAAATATAAAGAACAAAGGCCACGGTAGCAGGTAAACAGTTTGGAAGCTTAGTCCCCAGGTGGGGAATTGCAATATACCAGGGTCAAATATTCTTGCCAATGAGCTCCCTTTGTGTGAGTCTTACCTGGTCTAATCTTTCTAGTTAGAAATGTGCATTTAATTTGTAGGAGAGTGAAAAATACAAAGTCGTTCAATAAAATGATTTGTTTTTCCTTATTTGAAAGATATTTTGATGATGGGGTTGATGGCCAGCTTAAACATATAAGAAAAACCCACAGTGAAACAAGAAGTAATGCAAAATTGGGCCTGGGAAACACTGAGCACAACACACTCAGAAGCCACCTTTGGCTGATGCTCGTTTAAGAGGACTTTTCCTACCAAGTGAAGTCTGTCTGTCAGAAGGTGACGACTGCTGCAAATAGCCCAGATTACAGGGCTTTAAAAATATGTTTCATGTGATTTTTTATATGAAGGTTTTAATTATATATACTCAGGGAACTTAGAGAGCACTTGAGCCAGAAACCAAAGTCAGAAAATATATCTATTTTTACCAATGACTTTGAAGGAATTAGTTATGGTAGACAATTTAGGGTAAGGAAGGCTTTCTTTTTTTTTTTCCCCAAGGACATGGTTTGCTCTATATAAGAACTACCACTAAACCAAAATGAAAGGCTTATTCATTATGGCTGAAAATACCAATTATATCTCAGACAAAATGACAGAGACCTGGTCTTTTTCTCCACACCAAAGCAAACTGTTACTCTTTTTTTTTTTTTTTTTATAATGGTTTTAGTCAATAATCACGTATCTTCACTTCAAGTTGCACTTCAACAAAATAGAGTACTTCAGAATGATCCCCAAGCACCATTAGCATGATTATTACCTGCCTCAAACATAGGGAAATAGAGATGTAGATAGATTGTGTGATTCGCCATATATTCCATTGCCCAGAAAAGACAGAAACAGTAATTTTCCAAGTGAACAGGTTAATCACTGGGTAGTGTTATTTCTCTAGAGAAATCCAAACTCTATCATAAAGTAAATAGCTTATGGTCCAAAAATAATTGTTTACTTCTTTACTTATCAAACATTTTTTGAATATCTACCATATGCTAAGAAGGCAACTACCAGAATACATTCAATAGTAGAAATTCTCCCTAAATAGGATTACATAGCCAAATAGCTGTGAAATCCAACTTATTATGCTACATAGCATAAAAGGTATAACCTAATGTAAGTTAGCATATTGGGGATGTTAAGAAGTCCCATAGTAAATAAATCTGTTTAACTTTGTTAAACAGAATGTTTTTAAAACATATTTTCACTTTTTCCCATATATATCGTAATGATATTCTACAGAACACTGATAAATACCGTGCTAAACTTAAAGGATTAAAAATGAATAATATCCTTGCCCTCTACAGTGTCTGATGAAAAGGTCAGACAAAAATATAAACAGTTATAGTAAAATGTAACCAATGCTATATTAAAAGATGCACAAAGAACTAAGTGACTAATTTTGCCTAAGTTTCAGGGAACATTCCATCAAGGTGGTAAAATTTAATCTGGCCTGTCAGGAATGCCAGGGTTGGGGGAACATTTCAGAAAGAGGCCACAGAGTGGGAAAAAGTATCACAGGTATATGAATTGGCACACTGTGTCCTACCACAGCACAAGCTGAGCAGTGGGTGGCCAAAGGGATGTGATGAGAAATAAGAGTCTACAGTTAGCGTTGAGCGAGAATTCTGAAGTGCCTTGAACATCACTCCAAGGAGTCTGGACTTTCTAATTTAGATAATGGGGTATCTTAGCAGATCCTCCGACCTATAGAATAAACTGTTTTCTGGAGGCTGATAAGACCCAAGGAGTTAACATATTTGCTTTGTGGTCTTGTCACATTGAACTTCCTCTCACTTTGTCAAACAATTTTTTTCACCAATAATGTCCTAGCTCCTCTGACGAACTCCTTGAAGGGGAAGCATCTGGAGGAAACACAGCAGCTAACTTAAGGCAGTTGACTCTGTCACACAACTTTACTAAGATTGAATGGATTCTTTGATCTTACACATTATTCAGATTTAACCATAGGCTCTGGGTCAAATTCTTTTTTAAAAAATGTTTTTACAAGTGGATAGGATGCTATTAACTTAGAATCTAGAAGTAAGTAATGTATAGATTCTCCTAAAATGTTAGATGTTCATAAGGAAAACTGTTCATAGGGGTTCAGAGATGCAGCAAAGAAACATTTATACTTTCTCAACCTTTAAAGTTTCCTTATCTTTAATTAAACATACCATGAAGTGAGGACCTGGTCTATAACAAGAGTCTGCACATGTTCAATTTTGCATCACATTAGTTCCTAAATCTATTTTATTTAAATGTCCTCCCCTTTCTCTGAATACAAAGTAGATGTCTTTCGCTGCCTGAAACTTGGCATTTCTGAAGCTCATTCAGTATATAAATATATATCTACTCCAGGAATGTGTGCCCATGTTTGACTATTTCCTAGAAATATGCTCTCTACTGAGCAATCTGTTCAAGCTATTGCTCTGCTGTGGAAGATTCCCCATCCCTGAGCAACAGGCAGAAGGGCATCTCAAGTCATGGGAAGGTCACTGGCATTTGTGTTTGTAGATCCTGGAAGTGTACACATCTTAATATATTTGATGCTAATTTAAATAACATCCTTATCATAATTAAAAAACTACCATTAGAGGTTAGACCAGAGGGTTTTCTTTCCTGACTTGGTTGAAAATACCAAGCCACAAATGTTTCCTCTACACAGTGGGTCTACTCCTATTGTCGACTAATTACTAATGCACATTAGTTACCTCCCCCTAACCCCCAATTAAGTGTTTTTTGTGTAGACACTTTCAAAAAATCCCAAAAGAATCAATTATGCTGAAAATTTAAATCCACCATATTTTTGATGTCTTCTATGCATTTGGCAGAGGGTTGGCTACGATTGCTGATGTAAATCAAATCTAAGTCTCATCTTTTTTCATTTTATTCTAATTTTTGTACTAAAATGAAATTCATATGTACCTGAGAAATTATAAATGTTACCTTTTAAACAGTACTATGGTACACCCAATTCTATAGTGATGTTTGGAAATATATAGTTATTGATTTGCTATTCTTTATATTTGTAACAACTTTAATATACCCTAAATTCTTTGTACTTACCACTCAGCGAAGCACTAGCCAAATGATCAGAGAGAGAAAATTGACCTATTATACACATTTCCTTAGTAATACAAGGTTTTGAGGATAAAATAAGCATGTGTGTTATGTGTTATGTTTTGTATACTTTGATAAATGATCAGGGAGAGTCAAACCTAACTTCTATCGTATGTTCACTAATGTTCTTATTGTAGGTAAAATTCTGGTATTAAAGAACAGTATCCTAAAAACTAAAAATGATTGGAAACTCTGAAGTCAGAGGTTTTTGCAAATCCAGGAATAATCGAACATGGCTGTATATATACTAAAACACTTACACACTCATTTACCTCCTGTGGTTTAGGACTTGAGGTATAAGAAAGGTAAGCAAGGAGATAATGGGTTATCACTGAGATTTTCATAGGTGTGAAAGAAAACCGACTGATACTCAGTAAGTGGACTATTAAAAAACAAATTACCCATTGATTGTGATAATTTCCTAGAATTTTGTGAAGGATAGGGTGATGGACTACGGATAGGTATAAAGTAAAAATAAAAAGAGAATACTGAGATTTTTTATGACTAATAGTATTTCTGTATGTTTCCAGGCTCTTAAAAAGCTCATTCTTAGTGTGTTCCCTCTATACTTCTGATTTATCTATGACAATAATAATGATAAAAATAATAACAGTAAACATTTTTGAACATGAAATATGTGTCAGACATGAACTTTTCATGTGTTATTAATGAAACTATAGAAGTACCCTGAAGATTATAGATAAATGGTAAAATAGGAAATAAAACAATTTTGAGTTTTGTTTTTTGAATGTTAGAATACACTTACCATGATTTTTAGCAAAATGTGAATTCTTAACCCATTTATATTTTTCTTTTCTTAAGACTATGCGTTTTATTGCTCATGTTTCAGCAGTACAGGTGCATATTGGTTCCTGTCTACATTTTTTAACACAATGACAAGAACGGGATTTTCTGAAATGAAGACTATTTCTCATACATTGACCCTCCACCCCCACGTAATGATTATGCTCTGCAGCAACATAGCTCTGTGCAAAAGAACGAGCTTTGCAGCTGGACAATCTGGTTTTAGTGCTTGTGCTTCCTCTTACAAGTTGTGTGATTCTGGGTAATTTACTTAACTTTTCTAAAACTCAGTGTCCTCATCTGTTATGTGAGGATACTATTTCTTTTTACAGAGCTGTTGTGGGAACTAACTAACATAATGCACATTCATGCTTGGACTGGAGTTAGTGCCCAGCAGATGGGAGCCAAAGCCATTAGAGACTAACTTGTCAAGGACTCGTCTCAACAGTTTTCTCCTCAGATAAAACTCGCTCTGAAGTTTCCCTTATAATGAATTGTACTCTCCCCTTCTTTTCTATTTTTTGATCCACTTTTAGTTGTTGTATTTCTGCTTTTTTTTATTTCATGAACAAAAGAATACATTTGCATAAAACATTCAAAGAATATTAAACGTGGTGAAAATCTTGAAAATCATCCATAATTTCACATTGACTCCGCCACTCCATTTCACTGCACCTCAAAAACGCAGTGGTTTGATGAACATTTTTCACAGATATGTTTCCTCTGAATCATCACACATACACACATATCCTAAATTTGGTGTTTCATTATAAATAAAATCATATTATATGTATTTTTTGTGACTTGCATTTTCTTAAGTATCTTAAAGATGCCATATGAGGCCATAGATGTCTATATATTTAAATATGTTATATTTTTTAACAGCAAATTCTTTATTTTAGAATAGTTTTGCATTTACAAAAAAGTAGCAAGGATAGTTCAGAAAATTCCTTTATACTTTTCATCCAGCTTTCCCATTGTTAATGTCTTACAATACTATGGTACATTGGTCACAGCTAATAAAGCACTATAGATATTATTATTAAACTCAGAATTGTACTTTATTTGAATTTCTTTATTTTTTTAAAAATTCTATTTATTTATTTTGAGATAGGGTCTTGCTCTGTCCTCTGGGTCTAGAGTGCAGTTCCCTGGGGCTGGAGTGCCGTGGCATCATCATAGCTCACTGCAGCCTCAAACTCCTGGGCTCCAGTGATCCTCCTGCCTCAGCCTCCCAAGCAGCTGGGACTACAGGTACGCACCACCACACCCAGCTATTTTTTCTATTTTTAGTAGAGACAAGGTCTCGCTCTTGCTCAAGCTGGTCTCGAACTCCTGGCCTCAAGTGATCCTCCCACCTTGACCACCCAGAGTGCTAGGATTACAGGCATGAGCCACTGTACCAGGTCAAATTTTTAAATTAGTAACTAATATCCTCTTTCTGCTCCAGGATCCCAACCAGAATACAATGGAACATTTAGTCCCTGTATCTCCATACTCTCCTCTAGATTGTGACACTTTCTCAGATTTTACATTTTTGTTGATGACCTTGCCAGTGTGAGAATTCCTGTTTAGACATTTGTTTTTTAATGCACTTCAATGTGTTTTGTTTGTATGTTTGTTTTTGATGTTTTTCTCATAGTTAAATAGAGGTTAGGGATTTTTTTGGAAGAATATCACAGAACTGAAATACCAATCTCGTTAAATAATATCAAGGCTACATGCTATGAACATGGCCTGTCACTGATGATGTTAACCGTGATGACCTAATTTGTCAGGTTTTTCAACTGTAAAGTTACTCTTTTTCTACCTTTTTTCCTACTGTATGTGGTAAGGAAGTCACAGTGTACAGCCCACATGTATGGGATGGGGAGTTATGCTACCCCACCTTAAGGAGACGTTTTAAATGTCTGTGCGTACCCCATAATATGAGTGAATTATAATTTATTCAACTATTTCCATAGTTATTCAGTCTTTCAATGTTAAAAGCAACGCTGAAACAAGCACCCTGGTACATAGCATCTTTGTGTGTGTATGAATATTTCTGTGAGATGACTTTTTAGCTTCATAAGGGTAGAGTAGATGGAAAAAAGAGATGTGCACATTTTCCGTCTTGATGAATGATGTCCAGCAACAGGTCTCAAAAAAATTTTAACAATATATTTTCCTTTAAAAGTTCATAAGTGTATTTTTGGGTCCTACAAAAAAAAGGACTTTTTATTTACCCACGAGATAAAACCAAAAATTCCCTTAGATTTTATATAATATTTTTTCTAATTTAAATATGGGCAATTTTTTTTCCTTTATCAGACTTTTTTCTATTTTACAATGCTTTTCTTTTCTTTTTTTTTAAATTTATTTCAGAATATTATGGGGCTACAAGCATTTTGATTACATAAATTGCTTTTGTACCATTTGAGTCAAAGTGTGCCCATCCCCCAGATAGTGTGCATTGTACTCATTAGATGTGAATTTATACATTCCCTCCTCCCTACCACCTGCTTGATTTCTGTGAATGTTATTTCCGTATGTGTGTGTATGTAAGTGTTGATCAATTAGTACCAATTTAATGGTGAGTGCATGTGGCGTTTGTTTTTCCATTCTTCTGATACTTCACTTAGAAGAATGGTTTCCAGTTCCATTCAGGTTAATACAAGAGGTATTAGTTCACCATTTCTTTTTATGGTGAGTACTACTCCATAAAATCCATATACCACATTTTATTAATCCACTCATATATTGATGGACACTTGAGTAGGTTCCACATCTTTGCAATTGTGAATTGTGCTGCTATAAATATTCGAATGCGGGTGTCTTTTTTCACAGCAACAACAAAAATAAATAAATGGGACCTGATTAAATTAAGAGGCTTCTGCACAGCCAAAGAAGCAATCATTAGATGGAATAGACAACCTACAGAATGGGAGAAAATATTTGCATGGTATACATCCAATAAAGGACTGATAACTAGAATCTATAAATAAGCAAATCAGCAAGAAAAAAATCAAACAACCCATTAAAAAATGGGCAAAAGACATGAACAGAAATTTTCAAAACAAGACAGACTAATGGTCAACAAACATATGAAAAAATGCTCAACATCTCTAATCATCAGGGAAATGCAAATCAAAACCACAATGAGATATCACTTAACTCCAGTGAGAATAGGTTTTATCAAAAAGTCCGAAAACAACAAATGTTGATGTGGATGCAGAAAGATAGGAACAGTCACACACTGCTGGTGGGGCTGCAAACTAGTACAACCTCTATGGAAAGTAGTATGGAGATACGTCAAAGAACTAAAAGTAGAACTACCATGTGATCCGGCAATCCCACTACTGGGCATTTACCCAAATGATTTTATATAATATGTTAAAATTTTATTATTTTCATCTATTTTTGATAAATAAAATTATTTTGTGTGTGTGATATGAGAGAGAAACTTTTTATTATTTTTAGTAAACACTACTTAATGAATATTTTATCTTTTCCCACTGATTGAAAATATCTCCTTTAGCATAAAATTGCTTCACATTTGTAAACATTTATACAAATGATCTATATCTATGTCAGGATCATGCTATTAATTACTAGAGTTTGTGGTATGTTTTGATAGATACCTGGTAAAACAAGTTCTTTTATTTTTAATAATCCTTCTTTATTCTTATTTAATTATGCTACTTGTTACAGATGAGCAGAATCAGGTTGTAAAGTTTTGTAAACAGCTTGAATTTTGATTGAGATTTCATTAAATTCAAACATTAATTATGGGAAAATTAGCCACTTAATAATATCAAATCATTCAATTCAGGAATATAAATGTTCTCCATTCATTCAGATCTTCATTTATCTACTTTGATAAAAATTAGTAATTTTCCATGCCTATTTCCTGCATATTTTTTACAGTTTTGCTCTCGTGTATATATAGTTTTTATTGTGTTTATCTGGCTAACTTACTGCGCTATTGTATTAACTCCATTTTTTAAGTTTATTCTCTTAAAAATTTTAAGATAATTATATCTTCTGACACTAATGTCAGTTTTGTCTCATCCTTTCAAATAGTCATTCATTTTCTTTCTTTTCCTTTTCTTACTGAATCTTAGTGCAAGGCTGCGCAGCAGTGGGGGTATCTTCTGCTTTATTTTAACCACGATATTTTACGTTATTATGCCATTTGCTGTAGGTTTTCTCCAGATGCCCTTTATCAATCTAAGGAAGTTTTCTTCTTAGTTTCTTTATTATTAATTTGGAATCAGGAATGACTGTTACATTCATCAAACTTTATTGGCCTGCTTTCCAATTATTATTTTCAAAAATATTCTAGTATAGTGATTATTATCTACTATTCAACTTTCTTTTTATTTATGTGATTAGACTAAAACCTGTTGTGTTCCTATGCTATGCGTGTTAATATGTCAGGGTTTCTGTGGGAAGGAAAGGATAAAGACATGAAAACATAGGCACAGGCCCTAACTGTGTTGACAATTTCATGAAGCATTTATGCTATATAGCAATGTAAGCAAAATTGGAGAAAGACTAAGAGGTTAATGCTTTGTAGGGAAAAGTGAAGTTTTCATGGACGAAGTGATATCTGAGTTATCCTTGAGATAGAAGCAATTTGGGTAGAATTGGGGGGTTGAATCAAGAGAGTGAGGAAATCGAAAAGACTGCACTCAGCTCAGGGGGTCCCCTTCATCTCAGAGCAGCTACAAAACCCCTTTTTCTTCCTTATGTAAAATAGCGTGTTGATCTCAAGGAACAGTCATTTCTAAAGATTGCCCAGGCCAAGAACTTCACTGTACCTGTCCCAATTCTGCCAGATCTATATACAGCTTTATGTGTAGCTCTGGTCATACTAACAGTCTCTGGGGGATTTATTTTTAATTTACTGTCTTAAATTTTTTTTATTTTATTGATGATATTTTATTAATGTCATAATTAAGTTCCCGTTCATATTCTTGCTGACTTCTCTTCCAAGTGTGCTGCCCGTCTTTCTAGGGTCCCTTCAAAACCATGAGCTTCTCTTACTCTGACTTTTGTTTTAAAATAGGTTCACGAAGCCATTACAGTCATAACCTGGCAAGGAATTTCTCTTTCTTTATAAAAGTTTGCTTGGGCCCCTTGTAAGACTAATGAGCAAATAAAGTTCTGGATCTGAGTTGTTTTAAGAGAGCTTAGAGGCATTTTTTTGGCTAGTGTTCAAGGTTCTTTTAAAATATTTTACGGTAAAGTCTCCTGACTGCTTCTCTCTGTGGAACTGAAACGGCATGTTGGGAAAATATGTATTTTCATTTAAAATAAAAAGTGGGCACACGGTGAAAAGTTTTTGTCCTGAGAAGCTTGAATTAAAGCTTACAGCTCAAACTTCTTTTGAAGTTTTAATTCCTCTTCTCATAAAGAACACAGCACTGAGCTACACAAACATCCATAATGCGGAAATATGGCCGATTCAAACACCAGTAGCTTTTACTTTGGAACGTTTTAGAAAACAATTAGTAGTATTTGAGCATATCCTATTATTTGTACTGAGGCTAAGTCTTCGTAATTTTTAAAACTTTTGTAATGTAAATTAAATAAACAGCAATAAAACAATAAAAATGGTACATTTTAAATTATTTTGGGGCCAGTTGCCCAGTTTCAGAAATATTTGAGCTCTAATATTTTAATCATTTACTTGAGTATTGCATTGCCTCTTAGCATCCTTACATGAAAAGAATGAAATGGAACAAACCTAAATTTAAGCTCATTTTTTACTTGTGCGCAAGTGTGATAAGGGGCTGGGTGAGAAGAAGATTAAAAATAATTCAGCAAATTACTGTTACTTGCAGATATAAAATAATTCATGCTTTTTTCCTTAATACCTTAGAAAATAAGGAAGCTGCACAAACTGACCTGAGCAGAAGGACACTGGCCCACCTGTTATATGGCACAATACATATTTTCTGCCACCTCCAGAAAGGCATAATCCAGAACATATGAGAATAGGTGCACACCTTCCAATTAAATTTAATTCCAGCCATTTAGTAGCCATTTAAATGTAATCAAAGAAAGATCTTTTGAGAAATAAGGTAACGATAACGCAGAATTTACCTGGACTCACATTCCTCTCTCAATGTGCACTCTCCACTTCATCAGTGTCTATCCCGTCACTGCCATCCCGGTTAAGTTTCAGTGCAGTGGACAGTGAATGTGGGATAATAACTGTCATTTGATTCTCTTGACAACTAGTTTGCATAAAATGTTCCTATTTTGCAAAAGTAAAAACTAAAAAAAAGAAATGAGAAGGTAATAGGTTTACTTATGTTGCCTAGCTAGAGAAGCAACTGTAATGTGTTTAATAAAGGATATCCATTACTTCTCTTCTGCTTTCAAGAGTAATAAAGACAAAATTCACTAATGGCTTATATGCCAGGTACTACACTCGGGACATGATGGTCATTATCTCATTTAATCCCTACAGTAACCTTTGTAGTAGAGTTATTGGTATCCCCATTTAACAGGTAAGGACACTAAGCACTGGGAATTTGAATGACTTATCCAAACTGTTAAACTGGTTGAGCTAGAGCTCACATTGGTGAGACACAAACTCTGTTTTCATACCCTCTTGGTTACGCTCTCTCTGGCTCCTCATTTTGACTAGCGGGAAATCCCAACACTCAATCACACATTATTCTCTCTAGCAAATGTGTTCTCTTTCAGAAAGTTTTGCTGACTATTTTAACTCCAGTGAGCCCTCACTAATAAATACTTCTTACTTTTCATTTTAAAGTACATATTCTGGAGTGGGGAAGAGATGCTGACCAATAACTTACAGGAGAAGGTTAGAAGCAGATTAATTTAATTATAAACTCATTCTTCTCACGTCTTCCTTTACCAACTTTTGGTTGTTTTGAGCTTCTACCCCCCTCCCTTTTTTTCATTCTGTATGGATAGCTGTAATGTGGCAAAGATAAATTAACTCATATCCTTCCATGTTGTTTTTCTTATTCTCTGCAAAATTATATTCTTTTGAAAAAAATCTCACATAGAGGGAGTAGGTTCTGTATTTAGCTGGAAACCTGTTGCTGATGATTGTGTCTGTTTGGTCATGGCTGAGACAGTTTACTCCTGCTAGGAATTCTCTGGTTCTGGCCTGCCCTCATAACTGTCACGTGTTCTTTTTTTTTTTTTTTATTGAATATCTCATAACCTATCTCCATTAAAAATATATCTTAGCACTCAGGGGTTTCTGTGATTGTATTCACAGTTGGGATCCTATTAAAAAAATCTCAAGTCAGATTCTAATCCTATTATGAGGTCCAGGTGGAACAGCTGCAGTGGTGATAAGTTAGAATCATTTAAAAATTTTAGAATGTTATAATGCCCTAACGTAATCTATTAATGCCAAGTTACTTAGTTTTATTCACAGCCTAAACTACCATACTGATCAGAATTTTATTCACGTGGAACTGTTGAATTTTATTTAAAATTCTGAGCATTTAAAAAGAATATTCTTTTCCCATTACCTTAGCTATCCTCATCCTGGTACCAAAAAAACCCCCACTCTGATGTCTTAGATAGAAATGGATTTGTTTTATAATATACTTTGGTCTATGGTGAAATATGTATGTGTACACACACATGTGCGTATATATGTACCTGTAACACTATAGCTATATATATATTTCCTAAAAGATAAATAAAAATGAAAAAATGCAAGACACTTTATTTTAGAAATCCAGGATTAGGGAAAGAGATAAATCATGAACTAGAATTTTAAAATGGAAGTATTACATTTATATAATCTTTTTTGGCTTCCTGTACATATTTTGCTTGTAGTAATGGAGAAATATAACCTTTTAACTATTTAAATATGGATAAAACAGTTAAATCAATTTTGTTTAAATTTTAACACATCATTAAGGGGATAAAGTTAGTCACTAAATAATTTTAATTCAGTTAGGGAAAAATGTATTTAATATTTATTTATTCACTCATTCATGTAAAGGCGTTTCACAAGAACATGCAGGTGCTGGGAACAATAGCCAGGTGCTAGGGTAACAGTGAACAGAGAGACTCACAGACTCATCCTCAAAATAATACAAAGGAGACTGAATTCATCTTAAAATACTAATGGGCATGTTCAGTCCTACCACATTGCAATTTATAATGTCATTTCCTCAATTTGAGTGAAGCTACGTTTTTGTTTTATTTTGTTTTGCTTTTGCATTTTGGAGAGGATATTTTGCTTTTAATTTATGTACTTACCTTGAAGCTAAGTCACAGTGATGGGACTTACAATGACAATGCAGAACTATTCTAAAGGTTTATCTTGGAAGCAGGCACAGAAACCTGAAGCACGATTGTACTCATGAAACTCTGACTCTATTCTGAAACTCTGACCTCATTTCCACCAAAATAGATTGACATTCTACAAAATCCGTGATTCAGTGACATCTGTTTAATCTATCACATCATTTGAATATGAATATGTGTACTTTCTTATAGGGATCAACAATGCTCTTTTCTTGTTTTTCTTGCAGGTTTCAGTTTCCTCTGTTTGGTGAGTTATGTCAGATCACTAAGAATGCTCTATCGTGAAAGTTGCGAAATAGCTGACATTTTGTGTCTCTTAGCAAAATTTCATTCACAAAAAAGTCCTTGATCATGAATTAACTCTGGAAATTCTTTCAAGCTTTTCTGTTTTGGGTTCTATAGAATTAAAATAAAAGACAACAAAATCCTTCATATTTTATCTTGACTTCTTCCAAACAGTCGTTTAACCAGTAATGGGTAAGAGACAGGAAAAAGAAAATTTGCTTTCTGGTCCACTTACTCTTTAGCCGTTATACTGTAAATTTAACTTGCAAAGATCACAGCATAAACTCACCTGAGAAATGATGGAATGGAACATGGTGCTCACTACCCTTCTCTTTTGACTTAAGAAACTCTTAAAACATGTTTCCTTTTTTTCATTGCAGGTACTCCATTTATAGTTATTGAAACTATTCCACTTTTTACTAACCTTTGAAATCTCTTTATAGGCAGAGAGTAAAGGTGTATAGGTTGAGTATCTTTTGTTAGCAAATCATATAAAACTTTGTTGTGCCAAGAACACCAAGTAAATCAACACATTGGATTTAGTGATTTAAACTATATTTCAGTTTTTAACAGTAAGTGTATCATTTATTTTGTATCTCACCATCTTGTTTTCTTTCTTATAAGCCGAATTACTGTATCTACTTGGAGAACCTTTGTTTATTAAGCTTTCTTATATTACGGTTTGTTTAAATATTGTACTTTTACATGGCAACATGTGTGTCCTAGAACAGCACTTTTCAAACCTATTTGCACAGTAGATGTACAGTAGAATCACTCACATGCAAACTATAGATTCCTGGGCCTTTTAAATTATTATTATAAAAATGTTGGTAAGTTTTCAAGTTTATTCCCACATGGTAGAAGAATAAGAAAATATGTTTAAAGTGTTTTGATCTTTAGGATTGATACAGCATAAACATAAATATTAGTAACTAACTCTGGAAAACTAGAAAATTTTGGACTTAAATATATTGCAAAATGATATTTTTAAAGAAGGAGAATACCCTTGATATTTCATCCCACTAAGGACTTACAAAACATAAGCAAATGCAATTTGTGGTCAATCCTGATTTGAATAACCATCCCTAAAATTCATGTTTGGGAATAACTGGTATATTTCAATCTGAATTGCATATGAAATAATACTAGAAATTACTGTTAGTTTGGTTAAATTTGAAAATGATGCCCTTATGGAACAGAATGTCCTCATTTGTTGGAGATGCATATGTGGGATTCTGAAATTCAGTCTATCATACTTCCCTGTCACTTGAAATTTGTAGTTAGAATCAAGCAAATAACAAATGTGGAAATATGTGTATTGACAGAAAAGTCAAATAATTAAAAAGAGAAAGAGAGAAAAAGTGATAACATATGCCAAAAGTGAAGGAAACAAAACTCTTCAGTTCTGATGCTAAGCATTGATTTCACCCAATTGTGACTCACCCAAGCATACTTGGTGTCAAAATATCACATAATTTGCTTTAAGTAGTTCATTACATGTATACACACAATGAAAATATCTGGCAAATTGTTATCAAATGTTGAATGTAGGTGGTGAACATATGGGTGTTTATTTTACTTTTCTTCCTACTTTACTGTATGTTTGGAAATTTACACAATGAAAAGTTAAAAAAAATAATAACTACTATCCAAAGCTGATGATCATATAAAATGCCTTTTTATGGCTATAAAAGGATGTGTTCTTTATACATGAATTTATTTATCAAATATCTATTGACTATTTCCTATGTTTCAGGAATTATAGGTGGTAAGGATATAGATTAATTAATAAGCTATATTCCTACCATTGAGAATCAATTGTCTAATGATTCACAAACTTTTTTCCATATCATGCAGTATAGAAAATGGTAATATTTCTACAAACACTGGAGGTAAATTAGAATGAACTTGGGGTATCTATATGAGGCTTTGAAAAAATTATTGTATTTCCTTTAAATAATAATTTTGAAGAGAAAACGAATTCGAAACATTAGGGGATATGTTTGAACATCAAATTTGTGTAATATTGAATTTGCATAACAAATCCAAATAAAACCTATAAGTGAGAAAATGGAACATGTTATGCTATTAACTGAGCATTGTCCATTCTATCTCCTTTATTTTATTAGTCCCAAAATATAGTGTTGGCAATTTCCATGCAGGCTTGTAAAATAAGCAATTCTGCAACTGAGTGAGGTATTTTGACTTTAAATACTGATGGAATGACCTTGTATCTAACTTCTTAAGCTCATTATAATATTGTTATAAATAAATGAGCTCAGAAGGTAACTTTGTTTCTTGTTTTACACTTACCAAGTTTCAAAAATTCTTGTCATCATTTTCTGTGTAATATGTAGATAGTTTTGTTTGGTCCATTGGTCTGCTTGATGATTTTTCTCATGCAAATAATAAAATAAGATACTTAGATGAAATTTGGATTTGTGTACTTGTCAAGCACATAAATCCAAATTTCATCTAATCTTAATTATGCTTCTTATTTACTGAATTTATCTGTCTTGTGACTTTCCATCTTTCAACAGAAAGTTTACATTATTTTTTGTGAAATAAATATCTTTCGAAATTCATATATTTACCTGTAAGGTACTATGGAAGATGTAGGTTGTTATAGCAGCTGAAAATTCATTAAAAAATAGCTACTCTACATTCTTAAGAATATTGTAAGAAAAGGCACATGAAAATTTGCAAACAAGCATGAAATAAATAAAATAGTACTAGAACATTATCTTTTATCCACCTAATAATTAAATTCCAATAATTTCAGAAAGTAGAAATACTACTTTTAATCGTACATGATTGAACAATTTGAATATGTATAATTTGACAATGTAAATGTTTATAGGTCACTTTAATGAATTGTTTTAATTATATGCATTTATTATATATTTTTAGGAATAAACTTCGTTTATCATTATAAAGTATTTGTAAGCTTAATACTTTTTTGGCTCATCTGTGTCCTGACACACATTGGTTGAATCATAGTCCAGAGAGGAGGAGAGACCAAAAAGAGAGCAATGCAATGTTAAGAACTGAAACAAACCAACTGATGACTGATACGGACGCACTGACAGGGAGGGTCTAAGTGCGCCTGAGTGAGTTGCACATAATTGAAATGAACACTCGGAATCAGGAATAAAGAGTTTTGTTTTCTCACTTTAACATGTGTAATTTTTTATCTTTTTAATCATTTGACTTTTTGTCAACAAAAACCTCTGTACATCTGTTTTATTCTAATTTTAGACATTTCAAGTGATGGGGAGGGATGGAAAACAAAAGATCTTAGGACCTAACTTTATAGACCAGTTTTATAAAGAAAGGAGTTTAGATACCCATGGCCAGGACCCTTTGTGATGTCATAAATCTCAGAAAAGAACAGTTACTTCTGTGCTTCATCTCGCTCCCTCTCCTCACTGTCAAGCTTCATCCTCATGAACATTTCTTGGGTTATATTCTTTAACATAGTTACTTTATCCTTTTCTTGTATTTCTCACAGAAATACGTTATGTCAATAAAAAGCTTGTAAGCACTTTTGGTTTCTCACAGTTGTTTTAACTGAGAACAACTCTCATTTCTCAGTGATCATTTTAGCATTATACTGTAATTTTGTTTCTTACAATCATTCACTGCTAAAAAGGCAATTAAACCCAAGGTGCGGCAGTGGTATGTCAACAATACAATATGCCCTTTGACCTTTCCAATTGTCACTCTTCCCATAAGCCCTTTTATAGTAAACCTTGCATAGTAAGATCTTAGCCATGTCTAAAGAATTGTAGTGTCAATCCTTGAAGGCACAGGGTAAATGAAATTTGTTGTTAACAAGCTAAAGTACTGAAAACGCCTTAAAAGAAAACTTTGTCTTAATTTAAACTAGTGTATTCCGATACCCACAAATCCATTATTCTTTTCTTGTAGCATTGCCAATTCCCCTTATTGAAATGTTTTTGTGCTTCCAAAGAGTCGGCGGACATAACCAAGCCTCCATTAGATGTTTACCATTCTGACAAAGTTTTAGTCACCCCCCCTCCTGCCTCCCCACCCCAAAAGAAGTTTAGAGAACTTCACTTCAAGTCTTTCTCCCTTATTTCTGCTTGGAGGGACAAAAGAAGTTGTAAGTGTACTGCTGAAATCCTAGGAGCTTTAGAAGTCTCGGGCAGCCAGAGGAGCCGTTATTAATGTTTCTCTACAGGAAGGAGACTGCGTGTTAAGAGTTCCTCGGTGATGGGGGGCAGTTCTCCCATGAAGACTGCCAGTCACTTCTACGCTCAGAGCATCCAGACCACCTATCTGTACAGCACCAGCCTGTCTCTCACCCCCTCTTTTCCCCCCAGCTCCTCAACCCTGGAGAAGCTAGTGGCAGCTTGTGAGTGGGGAGGAGGAGAACAGTATGGGGAGAGGAAGCCTACCATGTCACCTGTTGCATCTCAGGCACCCAGGATAAAAACCAGCCAGAGCTGAGAAAGGGAGAAGCTATTTCTTCAAATGAGGTTGGAAATTTTTACCATTACATGGGATGAAGCATTATAATTATTAAGCTAGGAGTGACAAGAAAAGTCATGCAACTTGTTCTAGATTTCTTCCAAGAGGCTGGAAAGGTTCTAGCCCCACAGAAGAAGTTTGATGAGATAGAAGCAGATTAAAACAAGTTGCTTTTCTGATTGTACTCCATGTGTCCTTCATGGTCAATGTAATGGTTACATAACACATCTGAGGTTATACAATAATGAAGGGTGATGCTCTAATTAGAGTTCATGACTGTCTGACCTCTAAGTCTTTTCCTGATCCAATACAACAAACTAGGATAAGCTTGAATTAATATGAGACTAAAAGAAGTTAGAAAAGGGGATTTTTTTTTAATTGAAAATTCAGTCATTACATATTTTTTAGTATTTACATTTTCTAGGTCCTTGATGGACATAAAAATGCTAAATGGGTTAGGGCTTCAACATATGAGTTTAGAGAGAACAAAGACACTCAGTACATAACACTGTATGTATGTGCATGTGTGTTTGTATTAATTCAATTCATTTAATTCCATAAAATCTGAGTGCCTCTTACTTCAAGCATCTTTTGGAGATCCAGAAGAATGATTAAGACAGCCTACCTTATGAGAAGTAGCTTATTATCTAGGTGGGTTGAGGGTGAGGTGTATCAGTCGTCAACTAGCTATAATACAGAGCAGCAGGAAGTACGTACAACAGTGGTCCAGAGTAGGTGCTCTGACAGAGCAGCCTGGATGCAGTTAACTCCGTCTGCTGGAGGAGGTGAGAGATGCCTTCCTTAAAGTTACACCATTTCAGCTGGGTGCTGTGGTAGAGATCACCAAAGGTCATGGTGCTCTGTATAATGATAAGATTCTGATGAAGTTAGTTAAGTCCGCATGTGCTTCACGTGCATCATCTCTTGCCAAGGGATGGATGCTGATTCACTGAAACTGGGTATTTATCAACGTTTCTTTCAATATCTTGCCCTTCTGGAGCCTTTCCAGACATTTCCCCCCTAATTACTTTTCCACATGGAATTTCAATGCCACAGACATAGTCTATATCTTGTTATGTACTATATGTATATCTGTTCTTTGTACTCAAAAGAAGTAAGAATTTTTCATCTCCCAATTATCAATTATTACCCTCCTGGGGATGACATCACTTTTGTTGGTTAAAGCCAATCATAGTAATTCCATTTCCTTAGGCAGAGCATGTGATGGAACCATGGTCAGTGAGCTGCAAGGGGGACCCCGAGAAGGGGCATGACCTACAACTGTGACTTTTCCTACCTTTAGATATGGTCATTTTAGGCTGCGATGGTAAGAGTTTTAGACATTTTGCTACCATGAGGGAAAATCCAGGATTCCAGGAAGCTAATTTAACATTTCAACATCTTGAGCTACTACATTAACCAACTCTGGATTTACTCTTCTTCCAGATTTCCCCATATGTGAGATAATAGATGTTCTTAGTTGTAAAGTCATGTTTAGTTTATATTGTTACTTCAAACTGAAAACATATTATCTAATATATGTGTCCAAATATGGTAGCACTTTAATAGACAAGAACTTCCAGGCTTAGAGAACACCATGGGCAAATGCACAGAGACAGGAAAGTGCAAGGTCGGCTCGAGGTAGATTGGATTTTCTGGTATGAATGTGATGACACTTACAGGAATATGAAGCTAGAATTATACAGTGAGTCCAGATGGGGAAGGCATTCTATTCCAAATTAAACAATTTGTTTTTTAAAAGCAGCACCCTCTGACTTATACTTAGAAAGAAAGCAAATGTAAGTGATAAGATGGCTTAAGAGGGATTGGTAATGTATGAAGAATACATAATGGTGCAGTGGGAATGTATAGGTGGATGCGTATATGGAACCCAGAAGTAGAATATGTGGAAATTGGTGAATGTTGGGAAAGTAGAGTGAGTGAATGAATGAGTGAGATAGAAGAATTAATGATGATTTGATGATTCAGTCTCCAGACTTGATGTTTTTGGAGAAATTGTAGCATTCACTGAAATAAAGGCTAGAATGGAAAGATTGGGGATTGGGCGTGAGAAGCATGTAAAAATAGAGCAAATTAATTTGGGAATATTTTGGATTTCAAATGTTGGTAGAATATACAAATAGAAATATTCAACAGGACTTGGAAATGACCCATGGCAATAACATATAAGTCTTCTTTAGTCTTCTATTTTTTACTTAATGATCTCCAATTCAGCAAACATGGAATATAGAGCAACTCTTTCCCAAATAATTAACAGGAGATTTTATAGGAATAAGTATATGATTTTTTTCAAACACCTCCACAAAAGAAAAGATTATGGGCATTAAAAAATCCCAGTTGGTTCTTTTCAACCAACTCAGACTACCACTTATATATTAGTAGGTAGGGTGTAGGCTCTAATTAATTTTAAAAGCTATCAATCCTCTTCGTTCTCTTCTAATTTTCTAGAATATTTGGAGGTAAAGTATACAAAATAATGTCTATATAAAATACGTGTGGATAAAAATCTATATATGTGGATAAAAATTTAAACACTTCCTGAAATTGTCTATCTTCAGAATGAAAAACTATAATAAGGAACATATACAGCACAAATCTGAAAATACTTATGTCGTCCAAACGAAAGCTAAATGAGATCACTACTTTGGTCCTAGTTAAGAAGAAAAGCCATTCTGGTTGTAAGCTCCTTCCTCTCCTCCCCCACATCAAAACAAAGCAAAACAGCCAAACAAAACCAATATTTGCAATGTGGGCATCTTACTGCCTTTCAATTCATTATTTTAAGAGGGATTTTCTACACTTTTTAAAGAGAGTCTTTTAAATGTTTTTGGTTGTTTCCCATATGTTTTGACACTGCTTCAGGCTGGCTTCAAAGGAACTCTCTTGCTGAAAAATATAGGCACTTAAGCCTCAAAAGGAAAATTCCATAATAACTCTTCAGAAAAACTGAGGAGGAAGTGTTTCACATATTTTTTGGGAAAGGAAAACCTTTTGTTTCTATGTTTTTATGGAATTTGAGAGATAATAATACCCATTAGCCTCTTTTTTTTTTTATCTCCATTAAAGAATTCCTTGGTTTTCCCTTTTTTCTTTGCATCGTATGTGACTATCCTCAGCTTCCCTTCACCGTGGGACAGTAACTCCAGCATGTGGTATATACAGTGTTCAGCTGCAAGGGTGTGGCAAATACCGCTCTCTGTGGCTATCATTAAGTTGTGCATATGTTTAAAATCACACAGGGCAATGGCATTATCCTTGATTTTTAAAAAGAATGATTTCATTTAATTCACTCTTACCAAGAAATTTCATATATCGTTAGCCAAAAGTACTTTACAAGTTGGAGGGACATATTACAAATTTCAAGAATGCAAAAATACTGTAATTTAGGTAAATTGAACAAACTAATATACTAAAATAAATTTACACTGCAACACAATTGATTTAAAAAATGTGGATATATGGTAGAGGACTCTCTAATTTCCAGATTCCTATTCTGTGGCATAAAACCACAGAAAGCCCCTGCAAAAGTATGGCATCACTCTGAATGAAATAGTTTTAACCCATACCACAAGATTGCTGCTATGCAAACATTGCTAAACAAGGGGAAACAAATAGTTTTTCCTCTATTTCCCTTGATTATCCCCAGGCAAAAGTCAAGTAAGAAAGGCAAGAAAAGAAAGCTGAGACAAAAACTCTCACATACATGTGTCTATGAATCTGAGAAGGCTGATGTGCAGAAACCAGCTGATTTACAAACTGATAGGTCACACCCGAGAGATAAGTGCAAAGAAAAGTTTGATTCCAAAATTTAAACTAAACAAAGGAGATTTTTATAAAGATTATTTTCCCCTTGAAAAGTGTTTGTCATTTTTATCACATTAAACATATGTATTAAAATAAGTTGTTTTCACTATCAATTTGAAAAGAGTAGTTAATATAAGGCCCTTTAGTTCATTTCTTTTGAATGCAATGTTTAAAAGACCATGAACTGCACAGAACTTTAATTTGAATGTTATTCACAATTCATTTTGCTCTGCAGTGTTTAACTTTAAATAATAAAGACCTTCAACTATAATCTCTTGATTTTTTTTTTATAATTCAGTAGTGTTTAGTATTGTCACAGAGTTATGTAAGCCTTTTCACAATTCAATTTTAGAGTACTTTCATCATTCCAAAAAGAAACTCTATACCCATTAACAATCACTCCCCACTTCCCAGAGCCCTCCTTCAATCCTTAAGCAATCACTAATCCATTGTCTGTTTCTATGGATTTGCCTATTTTGGACGTTCCATATAAACAGAATCATACCATACATAGTCTTTTTTAACTGGCTTCTTTCACTTAGTATGATTATTTTCAAGATTCATTCATGTTGTCACTTGCATCAATACCTCATTCTTATTTCTTTTTATGGCCTGAATTTTTTCACTTACATGGATATACACATCAGTTATATATCCATTCATCAGCTGAGAAGACATTGAATGGTTTTTGCTTTTTGGCTGTCATGAATAATGTCGATAGGAATATGTGTATGTTTTGTGTGGACATATTTCTCATTTCTCTTAGGGACATAACTCTGAGAGGAATTGTTGGGTCATATGGAAACTCTATAGTTAATATTTTGAAGAAATGTCAAACTATTTTCCAAAATGACTGCAGCACTTTACATTCCCACCAGCAGTGTGTGAGGGTTCTGACTTTGTCACATTCTTGTCAACACTGTTATTGTCTGCCTTTTTGGTGGTAGCCATTCTATTGGATGTATAGTGGTATTTTACAGAGATTTCGATCTGTATTGCCTTCCTGTCTAATGATGTTGAGCAACTTTTTATGTGCTTATTGGTCACTTGTATATCTTCCTTGCAGGAATGTGTATTCAAATCCTTTGCTCATTTTTACTTAAGTTGTCTTTTTTACCACTGAGTTGTAAGAGTTCTTCTGGATGCAAGTTCCTTATCAGATATATGAGTGGCAAATATTCGTCCTCATTCTACGGGTTGCTTTTTCACTTTCTCGATAGTGTAGTTTATAGCACAAAAGTTTTCATTTTGGGGGATGGAGCCCAATTTATCCACTCTTTTCTTTTGTCACTTGTATTTTTGGTGTCATGTTTAAAAAACTATTACCAAACCCATGGTCACAAAGATTTACTCCTATGTTTTTTCCTAAGAGTTATAATCTCTTGATTTTGCCCTACAATAAAAGATAAAATAAAGAAAAATTTCTTTAAAAGAAAAGGTAGAGAAATAATAAAAGTAAAGACAAGAAATAGGAAAACGAAGGAAGGAAAGAAATTATAGATCTTTTGAAAGCAGGGAATTTTTCTTTAATTTATTTTTTGATTTCAGAATATCATGGGGGTACAAACACTTTGGTTACATGTATTGCCTTTGTACCGCCCGAGTCAGATCTACAAGCGTGCCCATACCCCAGACAGTGTGCACCACACCCATTAGGTGTGAATTTACCCATCCCTTCCATGCCCCTCCCACCTGCCTGACATCCAGTGAATGTTACTTCCATATGTATACATTGTGTTGATCAATTCATACCAATTTGATGGTGAGTACATGTGGTGCTTGTTTTTCCATTCTTGCGATACTTCACTTAGTAGAAAGGGCTTCAGCTCCATCCAGGATAATACAAGGGATATTAATTCACCATTGTTTTTTATGGCTGAATAGTACTCCATGGTATAAATGTACCCCATTTTATTAATCCACCCATGGATTGATGGGCATTTTGTTTGTTTCCACATCTTTGCAATTGTGAGTTGTGCTGCTGTAAACATTCTCGTGCAGATGTCTTTATTATAGAATGCCTTTTTTTTCTTTGGGTAAATACCCAGTAGTAGGATTGCTGGATCAAATGGTAGTTCTGCTTTTTGTTGTTTGAGGCATCTCCGTATTACTTTCCACAGAGGTTTTACTAATTTGAGGTCCCACCAGCAATATATGAGTGTTCCTATCTCTCTGCATCCATGCCAACATTTGTTGTTTTGGGACTTTTTGATAAAAACCAATCTCACTGGAGTTAAGTGGTATCTCATTGTGGTTTTGATTTGCATTTGTCTGATGATTAGAGATGTTGAGAAACTTTTTGTATGTTTGTTAGACATTACTCTATCTTCTTTTGAAAAATTCCTGTTCATGTTCTTTGCCCACTTTTTGATGGGGTTGTTTGATTTTTTCTTGTTGATTTTCCCAAATTCCACATAGATTCTAGTTATCAACCCTTTATCAGATGTGTAGCATGCAAATATTTTCTCCCATTTCGTAGGTTGTCTGTTCACTCTAATGATAGTTTCCTTGGCTGTGCAGGAGCTTTTTAATTAGATCAGGTCCCATTTATTTATTTTTGTTGTTGCTGTTATTGCTTTTGGTGTCTTATTCATAAATTCTTTGACTAGGCTGATACCTATAAGAGTTTTCCACCATTTTCTTCTAGAATTCTTATATTTTTATTTCTTAGGTTTAAGTCTGTTATCCATCGTGAGTTGATTTTTGTGAGAGGTGTACATCCTGTTTCAGTCTTCTACATGTGGCTGTCAAATTTTCCCAGCACCATTTACTGAATTCCCTACTGCATGTTTTTGTCTCCTTTGTCAAATGAGGATGGTTTTATATCTGGGTTCTCAGTCCTGTTCCATTGGTCTATGTTTCTGTTCCTGTGCCAGCACCATGATGTTTTGGTTACTATAGCCTTGTATATCACTTAAAGTCTGGTAGACTGATGCCTCCCAGTTTGTTCCTTTTGCTTAAGATTGCTTTGGCTATACGGGGTCTTCTCTGGTTCCATATGAAGTATAGAATTATTTTTTTCTAGATCTGCCAAAAATGACATTGGTATTTTAATAGGGATTGCATTGAATCTGTAGATCACTTTAGGTAGGATAAACATTTTAACAATATTAATTCTGCCCATCCATGAGCATCATAGGGTTTTCCATCTGTTTACATCCTCTGCAATTTTTTTTCTCAGTGTTTTGTGGTTCTCCCCATATAGGTCTCTAACCTCCTTAGTTAAATATATTCCTAAATATTTAGTTTTCTTTGATGTTATTGTGAAAGGTATTGTGTCTTCGATTTGATTCTAGGCTTGACTGTTATTGGCATATATGAAAGCTACTGATTTTTGTGCATTGATTTTGTATCCTGAGACTTTGCTGAATTCATTTATCAATTTCAGGAGTCTCTTGGTTGAATCTTTGGGGTTTTCTAAATACAATATCATGTTGTCAACAAAGAGCGATAGTTTGATCTTTCCTGCGCTCATTTCAATACCCTTGATTCCCTTCTCTTGTCTGATTGCTCTGGTAAGGACTTCCAGCACTATGTTGAATAATAGAAGTGGAGATAGCAGGCAACCTTGTCTGGTTCCAGTTCTAAGGAGGAATTTGTTTTTGTAGGGCTATTTTGAGGCTCTTTAATTGATGGGACTTTCAATAGAACAACTATTGCTTTTAAAGCTCCAGAGAATTTAGGGAAGAGGGAGAGAGCTACAGCTTTTGTCTCACTGCCCTTGCTGCTCACTATCTGAATCAGGGAGGAGCATTAGAGATCCTGCTGGCCCTTGGGGCTGAGGCTGGGGAGCAGCTGGCTGCAGAGGTGGAGTTGGAGCAAGAGCTAGAGGTGAGGTTTAGGCTGGGCTGAAGCCAGAGCAGAGGCTGGGGCTGAGTTTAGTGCTAGGGTGAGGCAAAATGGCCACACTTCCTGAGGCACAAGTTTTTTCTTCTCCTCCTGCATAAGCTTCCTAGAGCTGCCAAAACAGAGTACCACAAACTAGATGGCTTAAAGTGACAGAAATGTGTTCTCTCTCAGTCCTGGGGTCTAGAATTTTGAAATCATGGTATTCTCAGAGTTGGTTTCTTCTGGAGGCTCTGAGGGAGCATCTGCTCTGTGCCTCTCTCCTAGCTTTTGATAGTTGCTGGTATTCCTTGGCATTTATTGGCTTATAAATACATTGTTCCAATCTCTGGCTCCTTCCCTGTGTCTGTGTCTCTGTGTCCAAATTTTCCTCTTCTTATAAGGACACCATTCACATTGGATTTAGGTCCCAGCTTATCCAGCATGACCTCATTTTAACTTGATTACATCTGCAAAACCCTATTTCCAAATATGGGCAAATTTATATGTTCTGGTTGTACGTGACTTTTGGAGGGACACTACCCAACCCAATACACCTCTTTTTGGGGACTGAGCTCAAGTTCCAGCACCTGGAAATATGACAGGTGCAGGAAAGCAGCCAACCAACAAGAGGACAATGCTAAGAGTTTTTATAATGACTGAACCCAATATATCCTAAGGAGTATGGAAATATAACATTGAAAATTATTATTATATTCTACTAAACTAAGGGAACTAGTTTGTATCCTTTTTCATTAGAGAACTACTTGAACACATATTTTGTTTCTGTTCCCAGTGCTGGTTTTCACTTTGAATGCTTTAAAAGTGTCTGACTTCACACTCTGAACAGAGCTACTGTGAGTGCTTTGGATGCTACAGAGTGACCTACTTTAGATTATCTAAACTTGAGACGTGAGAAAAAAATTAAAATCAATTTTGGTAACTAAAAGGAGGAAGTAGAGGTATAGAAGATCACAGAAAGCTGTTAGTTGCACTTTCACGCTGACAGTCTGTAGGATGATCCAAAGAACCATCTGTTTATAAAGTCTCTAGATATGTTTGAACAGTCATGCATACAGGCAGCCTTAGATAATCGCCACAGAAAAAGATTCTATCAGACTGACTTCATTTAGGAGTACTAATGATATTTGAAAGGATATAAGAATAACCTAAAAAAATGAAAGGTATACAATACATAGTTATGTCTAAAAGTACGACACCAAATTATTTTTTTAAAGTCTTTTATAAACATAATATTTGAATATTGCTTTGATGTATTATTATACCCTATCATTTCCATATACTTGAATAGTTTGCTTTTATGGTTCAATTCAATTCTGTCCTGTACTAGAGCTTTTATTAGTCATCATAGATAAGGCTATACTGAAATAACAACCCCCAAAATCTCAACAGCATAAAATAAAAGATTATTTCTTTCTTTCTTTTTTTTTTTTTTTTTGAGACAGAGTCTCACTCTGTTGCCCTGGCTAGATCACAGCAACCTCAAACTCCTGGGCTCAAGCGATCCTCCTGCCTCAGCCTCCCGAGTAGCTGGGACTACAGGCATGCGCCACCATGCCCGGCTAATTTTTTCTATGTATTTTTAGTTGTCCGATTAATTTCTTTCTATTTTTAGTAGAGACGGGGTCTTGCTCTTGCTCAGGCTGGTTTCGAACTCCTGAGCTCAAACAATCCACCCGCCTCGGCCTACCAGAGAGCTAGAAAAGATTATTTCTTTACAAAGGTGCATGTTAGTGGGTATTCCCCTTCATCTAGTGTGGTAGGGTAACCCTAAAGAGGGCCCCCAATGATGTCTTCTTGTATTCATCTCCTCTATATCTCCTTGGGTTGTCTCCTATTCTTGAATATGGACTGAACTTACTGACTTACTTCTAATGAATAAAACACTGAGGAAATAATTGGTTGTCACTTGCAAGATGAGATTATAAGAAGTCTGTGGTTTTCTTCTTGGTAATTCTTTCTCACTTTCTCTTGGATCACTTCTTCCAAGGCGAACCAACTGCCATGTTGTAAAGGAACCAGTGGAGAGGACACAGGGTGAGGGGCCAAGGCACGCCCATAGATACAAGTGAGCTGGACACACATACTCCCTCTCCCCAGTCAAGCCTTCAGAGGAGACTATGGCCCCAGAAAATCACTTCATAATACTGCTATGGGAGAACCTGAGTCAGAGGCACCTAGCTAAACTCTGCCTGGGTTTCTAACCCACAGAAACTATGAGATAATAAATGTGTGTTTTGGGGATAATTTATTATGCAGCAATGCGTAGATAATAGTTCTGGTGGCTTGGGAACTCAAGGACATTCCATTTTGTGACACAACTATAGCAACATGAGACGTCAAATTCACCCTGGCTGTAGAAACAAGATCATGGAGAATTCACTACTGAATTGTATGCGTCATATGTACTCACAGCCCATTGGCTAGGACTGGTCATGTGGATCAAACCTAACCCCCAGGGATGCTGGGAGAAAAAGAGGAGCACATGTCACTCTCTGTGGACATCACTGCCTCTACCACATGGTTATTTGCTCTGTCCATTGCCAGACATTCCATCCATAAACATTTTAAAAATTGCTGCAATGTTAAAAAAAGAAAGAAAAAGCATTTTCTCAGTCCTGTCACTTCTTTAAGTTAAAACCCCTAGTTATTTCCTTTATTGCAGTGTTGCACCTCATAAAAGAAAAGTCCAGACAATCTGCCTCTTCTTTCTCTATCCCTACCCACTGCCTAATCCTACCGTAATCTGACTTCCACCCTCAAATCTAGAGAATACGATTTTTGAAGATTTACAATAATTCCTACATTTAAACAAAATAAAAAATCTGCTTTGGAGCCCTCAGACTTGGCCTCGGTGGCTCTCAAAGCAATGTTTATACTAATCTTGTTAGAATTTGCATTCTTTTTCCATTTTGGTAATGCATTTTATTATTTCATTCAGCAATCAGAGTGGTGACGGAGACCATCATGAGTGCAGCATCACGTCCCTTTATTCTCCGTTAAGGTTGGGTTTACTTATCTGGCATAAATATAAACAGGGAAGGGAAAAGTTACTTAAAATGCCTCTAATAAATCATATTTGAGCCATTTTACCTCCCTGGCTACTTTCGGTCGCATGGTGGTATAGCTTGCAGAGACAGTAAGACTGTCATTTAACCATGTGGTATCACAAACTATTCAATAGTAAATTAGGTTTTCTTCTTCTATTTTTTCCCAATTTCCCAAATTTTCTAGTGATGATGAAGTGAGCTGGCTTCATATTCCTAGGAACAATGGAGGGAATTACACACCGATTTAAGAAAATAGTTGGGGGCGGGGAATACCTATTATTTGTCATAAAGATGTGTGGTAAATTCATATAAACATAGTTTATTGTTTCATAAGAACAAGACATTTTATTAGTGTGTGTCATGTGTTTAACATGTCTGTTAAAAATCCGATTGCAGAACACAGTCTGGCTTATAGAAGTCTAAGGAAACCATGCCTGATGGGGTATCCCATAATAGCATGTCTCCCACGAAATGGTTCCTACGCTACCTTCATATTTCTTATTTTTTACTTGTTCCCTTAAATACAGGGGTTCCCAATGTTCTGACTTTGGACTTATCTTTCCACTCTCTCTTCCCTTAGTGATCACATCTGCTCCCACAACTTCAGGTGACACTGCTCTGGGTGTAACTGCCGAGTGTGCATTGCTGGTTCTGACCTCACTCCCAAGCTCAGGCCTGCTTTCCAGTGCCTGCTGGCTGCCCTCCTGACACCTTCATCACCACGCTTCCAAAACAATGCAAACCTGTCCTCCTGGTTTTATGTTTATGCTAGTGGCATGGTCCTTCTCTCAGTTACTTATGTGAGAAACTCAGTCATCTGACTCTCCCCTCTTCCATGCCTAATAGCTACCCAGATCCTGCCGGTTCTGCCTCAGCTGTAGCCTTCTCAGCTGTGTGCTCCCTTCTCTGTCAGCACCTTAGTTTATCTGTCTCCTGATATATTGCCTGGCATGGAAGGGACCCTCCACAAATATTTGCTAATTCTGAATCTCTTTTCTTATGATCCACCTCCTTCCAATCCTAGTGCACATTGAAAAAAATCTTAATCTTTACACTCCAAAGTTCAGACATTTTTTTTCTAGAGAAAAATAGTATTGTCTGTTTAGAAGCAGCCTCAAAGAAAATTTATGAGAGAGAGAGAGAGAGAGAGAGAGAGAGAGAGAGAGAGATTCTGCTCCTCCCCCTCAGTGTCAGTGAGGTATGAAGAAGACCCAAATGTCTCCACTGTCCTAAGGAAAGGTATGAATAGGAGCTGAGGCAAGGAGAAAAATGACAGGGTGGCAGGGAGCTGCAGGGGACCGTACGACTCAGGCACCGAATGGGAGTCCCGTCTCAGGAATCACATCGTCTTCAGCAGCCAAGGTGGCTCCACGGTGGGGCTTTCCTCACTCGTTCTTGGATCATTGGCTGAGTAGGCGAGAGCCCCCGCTGAAGCGGTTAAGTGCACTTCCCGCGGTGAGAGAGAATGTAGTGGATCACTTAGGCGGTGAATTCAGTGGAGTTCGCAATCCACAATCCAAGCGTGAGCGTGGTGAGCCCGTCCATGCAAAGTCACAGGGGCTGGAAGACAGCTTCAGTCCAGAAGCTTTGACTTTACATAAGTCTCTGTTAAATTTGAATGCCACTTGGGATTAAAATGTGACCTTTAAGTTAACCAGGACTGTGGATGTGAAAAAATTCAACTGTATAGCTTTTCCTCTGCTTTCTATGAAAGAGTAGTTCAGGGGTTCTTTGCCTGCTACTAAATGAAAAACCTGGGCAAACCCATGATGTTTCTGATCACAGCTAGGTAATCAATCTGACGGTTAATTTAAATACAAGCACCGTCTCCATTCAGTTATCGTGTCTTGTCCCATTTCATCTTCACTTTATTTAAAGTAAAAACGTCTCTTTTACCCCAGGTAGATGCATCTGTGGAAATGAAGCAGGGACTAGGGGTGTGGAAGTGCCTTATGCTTCCACGTCTTCCTCCCCATCCGGCTCACTGTGGTTTATGGCTCCCACTGGGGTCAACACGAGATCAGGAAGGGCGGGGGCGGGGGTCTGGCAGTTCTTACAGCATCAGTACTGACAGAGGGTGATTTCACTCCTTCAGTACCTGGCAGGTGTTTAAAGACGACTCTTTCTCTCCTGGGTGTTTTTAGGAGTCTTGTTAAATACCTTCTCTTCGCTCAGAACTATCAAATGTACTTCCCATGACACAGGTGATATTTTTCTTCATTAACCCTTGATTACTTTTCAGTGATCCACTCGAACAGATTTTCTTATTCAAGGTTGTGTTATTCCTCCATGGATCCTAATAGGCATAAAGTAAAATGGTTGCAGTTAACCCTCTTTCTGGAAAAGCTCACGTTTTGTCCTTGGGAAACACCGATTCGTCTGCTGCCTTGACAGTCTCCTGAAGCGCCGGCCAAACCCACACAGCAGCAGTGACTGCTCTTCCCGCTCATGTTGGAGTAGCTGGCTCTACCCCGTCTCTGCTGAGTAGTGGTGTTGCTCCAGGCTGGAATCAGATTGTGCCTCCTGTTTCTCTCTAACTTCAGGGTAATCTCTCCAAGTAGTCTCACTGAAGCTGGGGAATTGACTTCATATCTTGGTTCAGAAAGGTTAAGGCATAAGAGTTCATGGATGAATTCAGTTTATAAAGAGATAAAGAAACTTCATAAGTGCATGGCTATGTTGCAAACACAAATTTTACCTTCACTACACTATATTTTGGAAATCTTTATTTTGTTCACTTATGTTCCCCAAGGTCTTATAACAGTGCCTGCTGAATAGTGGATGCTTAATAAATATTTGTTGAATGAATGAAGTGGTTAAGGTAAAGGATACCCATGGAACTTTATTTTCTAGAAATGGGGCCTTAGTAAAGCAATTGAATAAGACTGTTTTGAGCCAATAATCTCTGCTAGAAAGCCAACTTCTAGCAAAGGGCAAGAGCACATCACTTGGCATACTTTGACTGTAGTTTGGAGGCTGGTTGCCTCTAACCTAGGAAACGGTGTTCTTCATCTAGGTCACTCTAGTTCACTAAGTCATTTTATTAGTGTTTGAAGTCACAGCCTCATAGAAATAAAGATTATTCTTTGGTTGATCATTGCCCCTGTTCATACATTTCTTCTAATGACCTTGTGCAAATTGAGAGTTGGCTAGCAAAGAACAAAATTCTTTGCTACTGGGTTACTTGATTATAGGGCATCCTAATTTTACCTTTTTCTTTTCTTCTAGATGAGCTTATATTTCTTCCTTCTGTATCTATGCTCTTACTCTTCCTTTTTGGTATATCCCTCCCGGGTTGCTTTCAAAAACCTCTTTGCCATCCCCTCTTGTTTTCAGCTAAGTGCCCTTGGAACTTTCCTTTTTCCACTTCAATTGGAAATGGATTTCTCCCTTCCCGGAATCCCATAAGCTTTTCATTGCAATTCACACATGATGACTCGTGTGATGCTTATTTTACTGCTGTACTGTTTTTTCCTTACCACATCGCTTATTAGCTTAATTACCTCTGTATTCCCAACAGTGCATTATAGAGAGCCTAACACGTAATAGAGTTTTAAAAAATGTTTATTGAATGCATGAATTCAGATTAGAAACTATTAGCATTTATAATATATTTCTGTTAGAGACTCTGTTGAATTAGATGACATAAATTTTACATGTATCAGAAACATTATTCCTGCCCAGATTCTTCTCTCCATATTCTATTCATGGCCAAAGCCATGAGGGCTAACACTTAACTGTACATACTTTAGTGTAGCTCTGAAACGATTTCATGTTCATAAATAATATTTCCTCATTCCAATATAAGCTTTGAAGAGCAAGAGATTTTATATTTTTCTGTGGTCTTCGTGGGACTTAGCACAATATTGGGCCCATTACAGTTGGTATTGAATACACATAAGTTAGTTGTTTCAACATTTTGTGTAAGAGTCCCAGAAAGTTGCTGTTGCTGTAATCTTGATTAGACTTGATTATACTATGTAGAGATTTAAAACTGTAGGATATAATATGTTGAAATTTATTTGTCCAATCTTACATATTCACTTTAAGTTTTGTCTCCTTGGAACCAAGACATCTGAGTAAAAATTGAAGAGTTTACGTATTTAAGATAAGTTAGTCCATTTAGAAAGCTTAAAGTGGTCATTTAGATTGTTCTTCCGCTAAATGCATAGATATTAAAGAACACTTCAAAATTTCTAAATATCTGGCTTTTATTTAAATAGCACAAAATTAGAGAACTTAAGACTACCACATAGAAACATTTTTAAGTCAGAATTTTGGTATTGTATAGCCAAGTATTAATATAATAATTCATTTTAGGAAAAAGTAGTCTTAGATGTTACAATAGTCTGTTATGCATTTGAATAACTTTTAGCTTGAAAGGAGTTGAAAATCACTTAACTAATACTTCTGTGCATATATATTCAGTGAACCATTATTTGATTTTTCAAGTATGGTAAGCTCAGTTGGTTATAGAAATAGTCTGTAGATAGATATATGATAGATAGATGTGGATATATGGAGAAATAACCTGGAATACAGCCCATAAGTAAAATGTAGAATTTTTTTTTTTTTTACTTGAGACTTTAGTGCCATACAGCTAGAGATTGTTTTGTAGAAAGACCTGGGTGTTATCATGTGAATGACTGAAATTCTGTCACCCATGCCCAAATGTAAAAATTCTGCAAGCAGAAGAGAGAGTAGAAAAAACAAAACAAAAAAAATGTTAACATCATTTCCTTGTCTGTTAATGAGAATCATACAGTATCTACCTCTTAGGGTTGTCCTGAGAAATAATAAGTTAATAGATATAAAATCCTTAATACTTGGCATATAGTAAAAGTACAGTAAGTCTTAACCATTATTTCTATGAATGATATGTCCCATTTCTATTCTATCAGTCTTATGTTTTAGAAATGAATTTAGATTTATAATCCATTATCTATAAAGTATTTATAAAGTGTATATTACTCACATAAAGGATTTATACACACTTTATAGATATAGGGATCAAGCATCTCATGAAAATCCATTGAGATTTTCAGAGAATTTATAACTATACTCATGTTTTTTACTGTTGTTTTTTGTTTGTTTACTTTTTAAAATGGAGATTTAGTAATTTGCTTAGGTCATAAACTAAAACAGTAGCACATCTAGAAGTAAAATCTTGATCTTTTTGATTTGTTATTTCATTATTATTTCTACTATAATATGTGACTACTTTTGATAACTGCTACTCTAAATCATTAAACTTTTATATTTATTCTAGAGAATTTATAGAAAATTTATATGTGATAACTAAGGATTCTTAAATGATGAAAGTACCATTGAATTATTTCTGAATTCACTTACCATAGAATAATAATATACAAAAGAAGAAAATGAACATCCTAGCTGTCACATCACTGACCTGTATTTTGATTTTAAGCAAATCATTTCAGCTTTCATCTGACCTAGACAAAAATTGAAAACAGAGCAGTTTTATCTGTTATTTACATCACTGGCTTAGGGTGATATTGAACAAGTTAATATTTTACATTTTCACATATGCTTTTTAGGGAAGAGTGTTTTATGAAGCTTTTTCTATATAAGTACTATAATAATTGTTTTACAAGAATTTTTCCCCATTTTTGGAAAGATATTTTGGCAGAAGTCATCAACCTAAAAGAACAGAGAAACCATTTACAGAAATTAATGCAGTAGTTAAATGTGGTCATGTTTGCAAGAATCAGATAAAGATTTCCATCCATCTGGATTCCATCTATTCTTCCTTCCAAAATATCACTAATATTTCAGTCTTTTGATCTCTGCTATTTAGGCTATGGAAGTTGGGGTGGGAATGGGATCAGAGGGGAAAGGGAGGATGAAGTAAAGTGATGAATAAGGGATTTATTTAATTTTAGCATTTGAGCGTCCAGTACTGTATGTGTGTGTGTAAGCCAGTTTTGCAGACTTATTTATACTAGAAAGCTAGTGTAGCTTGCCACTAGGAAATTCTTAAAATAGGACTTGTGCAAAAGAAATATACCCAAAGGGCAGGAAGTATTTCACATTTGCTTCAGAAGACCCTAGTTCCATTGGGGATTTACTGAAGTCTTCAAACATTATTTTTATTTGAGTTTCCTGGAACCACAAATGTATGCTGTCAAAAGTTTTTGATTCTTTTTGGGAAACACAAATCTTTAAAAAACTAGAATCTCTTTTGCTCTCCTTCTATCTCTCTAAAAAAATTACCAAAAAGAGGCCAGAGCTATCAGGCAAGAGAAAAAAAGGGAGGGTATCCAAATTGAAAAGAAATAAGTCAAATTAGCCTTGTTCACAAACAACATGATCTTACCTAGAACAAGCTAAAGAAATTCACCAAAAAACTTTTTAGAACTGCTAAACAAATTCAATAAATTTGCAGGATATAAAATCAACATACAAAAATCAGTAGCATTTATATGTGCCAAGAGTGAGCAATCTGAAAAAGAGATTAAGAAAGTAATCCCATTTACAACAGCTACAAAAAATATAAAACACCTAGGAATCAATCCAACCAAAGAAGTAAAAGATCTGCACAAGGAAAACTATAAAACTCTGATGAAAGAAATAGAATAGGACACAAAAGAATGGAAAGATATTCCATGCTTATGGATTGTAGGAATTAATATTGTTAAAATTATAATATTACCCAGAGCAATTTACAGATTTAATGCAATTCTTATCAAAAGACCAATGACATTCTTCACAGAAATAGAAAAAACAATCTTAAATTTTGTTTGGAACAAAAAAAGAGCCAAAATAGTCAAAGCAATCCTGAGTGAAAAGAACAAAACTGAGTCATCATACTGTCTTGCTTCAATATTTACTACAAAACTGTAGTAATTAAAACAGCATGGTACTGGCATAAAAACAGACACATAGACCAATGGAACAGAATAGAGAACCCAGACACAAATCCACGTATTTACAACTAACTCATCTTTGACAAAAGTTGCCAAGAACACAATATGGGGAAAATAAGGTCTTTTCAATAAATAGTCTGGGAAAACTAGGTAACTATATGCAGAAGAATGAAACTAGACTACTATCTCTCACCATATACAAAAATCAAATCAAAATAAGACTAAAGACTTGGATCTAAGACCTGAAACTATAAAACAACTAAAAGAAAACATTGGGGAAAAGCTCCAGGACATTGGTCTGGGCAAATATTTTTTTGTGTAAGCCTTCAAAAGCGCAGGCAATCAAAGCAAAAATAGACAATGGAGATTACATCAAGTTTAAATGCTCCTGTACAGCAAAGGAAATTATCAACAAAGTGAAGAGACAACCCACAGATGAAAGAAATATTTGCAAACCATCTAACAAGGGGTGAATAGCCATAATATATAAGGAACTCAAACAATTCAATAGCAAAAAAAAAAAAAAGTAATCTGATTTAAAAATGTATAAAAGAGCTGAACAACTATTTCTCAAAAGAAAACATACAAATAGCCAACAAGTATAAGAAAAAATGCTCAACATGACTAATTATCAGTGAAATGCAAATCAAAACCATAATGCAATATCATTTCACCCCAGTTAAAATGGTTTGTATTAAAAAGACAGGCAATAACAGATATTGGGAAGAATGTAGAGAAAAGGGAACCAACCCTTGTACCCTATTGGTGGAAATGTAAATTAGTAGAATCACTATGGAGAACACTATGGAGGTTCCTCAAAAACCAAAACTAGAACTACCACATGATCCAGAAATTCCACTGCTGGGTGTATATCCAAAGGAAAGGAAATCAGTATGTCGAAGAGACATCTGGACTCCCATGTTTGTTGCAGCACTATTCACAATATCCAAGTTATGGAATCAACCTAATTGTCTATTAACAGATGAATGGATAAAGAAAATGTGGTAATATACACAATGGAATGTTATTTAGTTATAAAAAAGAATGAAATTCTGTCTTTGCAGCAACATGGGTAGAACTGGAGGCCATTATGTTAACTAAAATAGGCCAAACACAGAAAAATAAATATTGCATGTTCTCACTCATATTTGAGGGCTAAAAAAGTGGCCCTCATGAAGATACAGAGTAGATTGGTGGTTACTAGACTCTGAAAAGGGGCAGGGGAAAGGGGAGATGAAGGGAAAAAAAGAAAATAAATATATTTATTACCACTGAACTGTACACTTAAAAATGATAAAGATGGTAAATTATATATATATTTACCTCAATAAAAAATAAAATTAAAAAATTACCAAAATGATTTGCGTTACAGTGGGTATTCAGAGAGTACTCAAAGAGTATGAGCAAAGGAGGAGAAATGTACGAAGTGACAGTTAATTTGATTTACCGGTCTTTATCTAAAGAAGCCATATTTGATGTTGTGGTCAAGTCTAAGATACCACAGAATCTCTTAAGTAATCAGCGATCTTTTGTTGTTTCATATTGACTCATCTGACTCAGAATTAACTAGGTGGAAAAAAGCCCCATTTGCTATACTTTTAATCTTTGAACATAAAGAAAAGACCTAAATCAGGGAAGAAAAGACAAACCTCTCTTGTGTGGGAGGCGCTCGATCTTCTGAAAAAAAGGACAAACCCTTAATTCAGGGTGAACAACCTGTGGGCAAGGCATAGATGGTGACCGTCCAATATAGCTGCAAGAATGTCCTGGCCAGGCTTTCGCAGATGCTTGAAGTTTCTGTAATAGAGAAACTTTTAATTTCACAAACTCAGATGAAGTTATAAGGTGAATGCTTCTCGGATAGGGGATATACTGTAATGATTTGAGTTCAACAAGGATTAAATAACTTGGGCCACATTCTTTTGTTACCCAACAAGCAGGTATTTATTGACCACCTACAGTGTGCCATGTGCTTGGTAAGATATGGTGAAACTGAAGCTCAAGTGTCATACGCATCTATTCTGACGTCTTGCTAGAATTTTCGATCTGATTATTTCTGTTTTGGGACTCTCGCTGTGATGTCACACACTTCCGTAACCCCGAGGAATGTTACTTTCATTATTGCCCATTTTCCCCATTGCATTGTATGCTTGCGCAAGAGCTGAGACTAGCTAAGTCTCATTCATCTTGGTAACACTTGAGTGTAGGAGGATCTTGGCATGTAGTTGACATTCAATTCATGTTTATTGAATGAATTAATCAGACTGAACAAGATATCAATGCTACCCTATGGTACCTGACAGGTAAGACAAGAAATGAGACAGGAGCACAGAACAGATTTATTGAGAGATTAGTTGCTTTAAGTTTAATACACAGAGTGATGAGTCAGGAAGAAGACACAGGAAAAAAATGAGATCAAGAAGCTTCCAAAAGACTTTTCCTTGTTACTCCCAATCTTGCTATGCCAATCCTGTGCTCAGCTTTGAAAACAACTAAATGATCCATTACATTGCCTTCATATGTCCAGTAGCAATTATAATATGGTATTTATTTGCTACAAGTCGGCTTAAATTTAACTGATTTATTTGGAGAACACCAAAGCAATGGTATGAGGCAGAAATCTTGAAATCTTGCCATTTGCCCCCATTTTCTCTGCAGGCACATCTTGCCTCTAGGTTTGAAATTAGAAGTGCGTCGAAATTGGAAATTTCTAATTACTCTGGAAAACATGATTTTTGACTTGAATTTTAACAGCATGAAACAAAGATCAACAAGTCAGTTCAATCTTGGCTCTGCGACTTAATAAGTTTGAGGTCTTAGATCACATACTTAGCCTCTCTGAACCTCAGTTATCTATAAACTGGAGATAATAATGCCTGCCCTGTTTATATTTTAGGGCTGCTATGTGTAAAAACAAATGCTTTGTGCACCATGAGAGACCATATAAATGCAAGGAACTCTAGCTATTATTATGATCATGATTACTCTGGTAATCATGGTAATAGAACTGAACAGAAATCCGAAGGGCACAACCATATAATTAAAGTGTCTTACCTCAGGAACAGCTCTAGATATTCCCATCTGCGGAGCAACATCTGATAAGTCCTTAAAACTCATCAGGCAAAGTGTACATTGATGGTCCCTGAAGAATTACTGGCACATTAATTTGCTTGCCTGGAAACATCTGGATTTTCTAAAATTAGATTCCTGATGAAAGATCCCTGAAGTGTTGCCAGATTTCTGTGTAGATCATTTTATTCAGTTCAACAAACATGAATTGAATGCCTATTATAGGCCAGGAATCGTTCAAGGCAATGGAGACATACAGATAGGTAAGTGATCATGGTTCCTGCCTTCAAGAAGCTCACAGTTTATGGGCAGAGACAGATACATAGTTAGATATCCACAGAATATCAGTGGAGTTATGTGCAGTCATCAAGTAAATTATAGCGGTACTACAGGCGGTGAGCTAAAGCAAGGCCAGAGACCTTCCTGATGGAAGGGATGCCTGAGTTGAATGTTAAAAAATAAGTAGGAGTTAAACAGGCAAAGTGGGTACAAAGCGAGGGTAATTCCAAGCAAAGGGAACAAAGGAGCAAAGGAACTGAAACTAGGAAAAAATACATGGCCATTTAATGTTGCCAGAGCAGAAACCAAAATGAAAGGTGTAGAGGGAGGCAAGGATGGAGAAGATTGGAGAAGAATACAAGAGCCAGCCCATGCAAGGCTTGTGGGCGGTGTCCTTGACTCTGTTAAATAGAAACCACTGGAAGATATGAAACAGGGAAGTCACGCTGTGAGATATGGACTTTAAATTGAGTGCTCTGGGTATGGCATCGATCCAAAGATGGTAAGACTGAAAGCAGGGACATTGGTCAGAGAAGTAGTGTAGCAGCTCAGAGAGATGAACCAAGGAAATAATAATTAAGATAGAGAGACAGCAATAGTTGTGGGAAAAAAAAAATATATATATATATATGTAGTGCCTGTGGGGAAGGTATCCAGCCATGTAATATGAAAAATAGAGACGTTTATTGAAGAAGATACACGAAACATTGTACATGGGACAATGACGCCTCAGTCCCCTTCAAAGTAGGCACCTTGGGACCTCACACAGTTCTCAGTGCCACTTAAAGGTGGCATTGAGAAATACAAAGATGTCAAGACAGATTACCCAGGCACAATACTGGTACAATAGATAGGAATCTCACTCTATGAAATACAAAGCACTGATATATTACTTTATTTTTATAAACTACCTAACTTCTGACTCCAGTACAAATTCCACTGGAGTGTTTCACCTCCAAAATCCCAATCCTTATTGACATTTCTCTGGTCAGGACTCAGCTAAGATTTTTAGGTCTTACTGCTCCAAGGAGGTGAGGATGGCCTGTTTGATTGTCAGTCACGAGTTCGCACGGGGAGCTGCTCACACAGCTGTCATTCCCTCTGGCCTACGTGGCCTTTGCGAGTCCCCCAGTTCTCTCTGTGGCCTCAGTGGCAATGAACTGTGGTTCATTGGCAAACTCTGGGGAGAGGGCTTATGTCATCTGCCTAGGAGCAACGTGAAGCCATTTTCTCCTCTCGCTGTGCTTCCCCAGGAAACAGAGAGGAGGTACCTTCTGCCACCAAGGAGACCACGGGTCTCTCATCATTGCCTCCTCTTAATCTAAGGGGAGATAATTCTCTGAGGAAAATCCTTTTCTTTTCAGGTCTCTCTGTCTGAGTGTTTATGTCCCAACTTTTCTTCCCCTCCCTGGAGTTTAGTTTTGGTGTAGAAAAGTAATCAAGAAAATTCCTTCATTGATATATTCCTATTTTATCATATGTCTAATTGCTTTTATTTTGTTTTTTATTGTCTTTCCTTTCCCTCCCCATGAAGTGGGTCTTCGTCTCCTTTCCATTTTGTCTTTAGCATCCAGAATACTCTGGCACTTAGTAAGAACATACACACACGCAAATATTTGTTTATTGAATAAATGAATGTAAGGGTAAGTTACAAGCTGACAAGATTCTTCTAACATAGTTTAGGGGTAAAAGATGCTACCATTTTAGAATTATCTCAGTAGTTCCATATATTGAAAGAGTAAATGAGAGAATTAACTAAAATTTAATAAAGCCATGGCTGCTTGCTTTTGTTTTCTGTTCTCTGCCACATCCCTCCCCTAAAGATTGATCACAAACTGACTATATGCCAAAGTGGGAGGAAGAGAAAGGAAAGAAAAAAATTCAGGGAGAAAAAAATAAATTAAAAATATTAAAATAATCCACCCAGATGAGTTATTTCAAATCACCATCTAATATCAATCAAAATACTACTTGCTAGCCATCTAAATAGAGTATTTCCATTAAAATATATAGTTGATTTAAATGACACATAAAATATCAAATTAGAGGTTTGAGGAGAGTGTGAAGAGAGATTTTCTGAGAGAGTTGCAAATTTACTCGTATTAACCAGACTATGTTGAGAAAAGAATTTTCTTTATTTCATTTATGGGCAGTAAGATCTTACTTCAACACCCAAGGACTCCTACTGCTTGTGGGATATTTTTCCTTTTGTCTTTCCTCCCCCCTCCCTCCCTTGTCTCTCTTCCTTCCTTCCTGTCAGAGGAGGAACCAGCAACCTGGGGCAAAGTCATTTAAACCTGGTAGTGAAGTTTGTTCAAATAGAAAACACCAGATACAAAACAAAACAAAAGCAAACAAAACAATAAAAACAAAAGACAACAAAAGTAAATTAACACTTTCAGGCCCTAGGTATAGTGGAAGGAGAGTCAAGAGAGCACAGGTGTTTCAAATCTGGGTCACAATCCTCTCTCTGTGCTGGGTCTAGGAGGTACAAGAGGACTCCCTCTGCCTTGGTGATTCCTCACTTTTGTGTTATATGATACTGTCTCCTTCCTTGGTTCTCTTACTCTCTTACTGTTAGGTGGTGCTTGGCTATCGTAGGAACAGAGGCATATTCTCCATCTGCGTTAATGATGGTTTAATCATTTTTTTTTTTTGAGACAGAGTCTCACTCCATTGCCCTGGCTAGAGTGCCGTGGTGTCAGCCGACTCCTGGGCTCAAGCGATCCTCCTGCCTCAGCCTCCCGAGTAGCTGGGATTACAGGCATGCACCACCATGCCCGACTAATTTTTTCTCTATATATATTTTTTTAGTTGTCCAGATCATTTCTTTCTATTTTTCAGTAGAGACGGGGTCTCACTCTTGCTCAGGCTGGTCTCGAACTCCTGACCTCGAGCGATCCGCCCACCTCGGCCTCCCAGAGTGCTAGGATTACAGGCATGAGCCACTGCGCCCAGCTGGTTTAATCATTAATATGTGTGTGTGTGTGAGAGAGAGAGAGAGAGAGAGAGAGAGAGAAGGAGGGAGGGAGGAAGGGAAGGAGGATGATGAAGCAATCAAATAATTTACTCTCAAGACATTAGCCTATCTTGAAATGCTATTACTTTCCTGAAACTCCTATTTTACATTTGAGAAACTCATTTTCTTTTTATTATGTTTGCTTTCATATCATCTCCCATCTCCCAAGTGGGCTGCTGGACCCCAACTTGGATCAATATACTCAGACAAAATATATTTCCAAAATATTTTCATATTACACCAATATTATCATAATATTCTGAAAAATTTTCATTAATCTACAATTGAATATTCAGCAATCGAACACCAAATAATATGCTATGGATTTCATGTGCATTTTTTTCAAAATACCAAATACACGCTATAGAATTTATGTCTATTTTTTCTTGTGAATGAATATTATTGGTTTATAAAGGTAGAAATGGAGGCTTAGAGAGATTAAATAATTAGCCCCAAATTATACCCCTCTTAAATCTCTGCATTGAGATTTAGACCAATGTGAGTTTTGCTCAAAAATCCATTTATTTTTTAGTACACTTTGTTGTTCACTGCCATTTTTGTCCTAGCTCCATGAGAAATTTCTCAGGCACTTAGAGGAATGTGTGAGTCATAGTCAACAGAACATATATGCAGGGTCATGAGACTTATCTTCAAATTCTGCCATTTTGCATTTTTCTGTCAGTAGTGTGGTTATAAGAAATAGCAAATGAGCTCATATCCCAATTTGTTTTTTACTAACTGTATAAACTTGGGTAAACTCTTTTTATTTCCAAGTCTCAAGTTTTCACTTTTCCAAAAGAGACGTTAGCAATAGGGTGTCTGTGAGGAATAAGCCTGATGATACATTGTAAACAGCCTAGCACAAACTGGGGCACAAAACAAGCACCCAATAAATGCAGTCACCTCATCTCTCGCAACTAGTGTTGATACTTTGTAAAGTGTGCACTATGTTCCCTGTGGACTATTAGGTTATGTGATAAACATATGGGTTTTAGTACCAATGCTATGATGTAACTAAAATAAAAGCAGAAGAACTAAATGTCCAGACAAGAAGTCTCTTTCTTTGTTCTCTTTTCCCTAAGAAGCTGGCCCATCGTTTCTAAGTTGCAGCAATGAAACAATGATAATTTCTCATTGAAATCATTTCTTGGATTCTGGACCTACTTTTTAAATTATTTTTATTTGACAGTGAAAATTGTACATATTTGCAGGGTACAGTGTGATATCTTGACACATCTGTGTAATGTGTAACGATCAAATAGGGGTAATTAGCATATCCATCACCTCAAACATCTATCATTTATTTGTATTGGGAACATTCCGAATCTTCTCTTCTAGCTACTTGACAGTGTATAATAAATTATTGTTAACTATAGTCACCCTACAGTAGTATAGAACACGAGAACTTATTCCTCCTACCTGGCTGTAATTTCCTATCCGTTAACCAACCTCTCTCTATACTCCCTCCCCTTTACCTTTTCCAGCCTCTAGTGAAAACAGTTCTGCTCTCTACTTCTATGAGAGCAACATTTTCTTTATCTTCCAGGCATGAGCGAAAACATGTGGTATTTATCTTTCTGTGCTCGGCTTATTTCACCTAACATAGTGTCCTCCAGGCTCCTCCATGTCACCTCGAATGACAAGATTTCATTTTTTTAATGGCTGGATAGTATTCCATTGTGTACATAAACCATATTTGCTTTATCTATTCATGTGTTCATGGACACTTAGGTTGATTCCACATGTTGGGTATTGTGAACAGTGTTGCAATAAACATGGGAGTACAGGTATCTCTTTGACATACTGATTTGCTTTCCTTCTGATATATACCCAGGAATGGGATGGCTGGTCACGTGGTAGTTCTAGTTTCATTTTTTTTGATAAATCTCCATGCTATTTTTCCTATGGCTGTACTAATTTACATTCCCATCAACAGTGTATAGAGTTTTCTTTTTTTCTGCATCCTTGCCAATATTTGTTATTTCTCGCCCTTTTGATAATAACTGTTCTAACTGGATGATATCTCATTGTGGTTTTGATTTGCATTTCTCTGACGATTAGTGATTTTGAGCATTTTTCGTACACTTGGCCATTTGTATGTCTTTTTTTTTTTTGGAGAAATGTTTATTTAGATCATTTGCCCATTTTTTAACTGAATTGTTTAGTTTTTTTTTTTTTCTGTTGAGTTGTTTGAGTTTCTTATAACATTTTAATAACAGAAAGTCATAGTTTTCTCAAGTAGCCAAGAGCCTTGAAAAGATGGTAGAGGGTTGAATCTGAAGCCACCTTCTGAGTTAAGCAACTGTCCTCACAGCCCAGGGCACTGAGCCAGGAGCCTGAGCCAAGCATGCAACATTCCATCTGCTGCACTAACCAAAGGTAAATGACCCTCAAAGCCCAAGAGAGTCGTTCAGATTCAAGAAAGTAGACCTCACCTTTTACAGAACAGTAAGTCTTGAGAGATGCTTTGCTTAAGTGATTGAAGAAGAAAAAAAAAATCTGAGATCTACTTAACGAAATGTATTGAGGTCATTTCCACCATACATTGATGGAGCTCAGAAACAGAAAGTGTCAGGAGGGCTATAATTAGGAGACAGAGTTAAAAATGTAACAGCACTCCAGATTTCAACTACACCTATCATCATTTTTAACAACGCTTTCTTCCCCTTTGCACTTTATGGGACCTATAGTCTTCCCTTTTCCTTTTCAGTATTGGAGAGAAATATGTGAAGAAAAATATTTAGAGGAAATATAGGTGATACTTTGAAAAGATATTTGAGAGAAACCAGGAAGTTCCTGGGAGATAGGTTCAGTTCTGTCTCTTTCTTTTAACTGTAATTCATTTTAGACTTCTCTGAGGAGTAAAATATCCTCCAGCCCTTGTGTGCATGGTCCTCAGTGCACACACTGAGAGGCATCCCTTATTTCCTGTGAGCACTTGTAAAGGAAAAGCAGACTCGGTACAAGCTTCACCTAGAAAGGCTAGTCTACGTAATGCACAGAAATTAGCCCTAAAGATTTCATGCTTAGATTATTCCCACTACTTTTTAAAAATACACTTTAATTTTTAGAGCAGTTTTAGATTCATGGCAAAATTGAGCAGAGAGTCCAGAGAGTCCCCATATACCCTTTGCCCCTACACATGCATAACCTCCCCTACTATCAACATCCCACATCAGAGTGGAACATTCGTTAGAATCAGTGAACCTACATTGGCACATTATCACCCAAAGTCCATAGTTCATAAAATAAGATCAAACGTATTTTCTTACTTTATCTTCTCTCAGAGCAATTTATATGCTGTTGGCTTTGTGAAAAAAACCAAGATTTTTTCACTGTAGTGAGCAATATTTTCCAAATATGCATGTTTGACAACACTGGAGTTCTGAGCTGCACATTTCTATGTCCACTCTTCTAGAAGAACCAAGCCTACTGGGTCTATCTGTAAGTTATTATCTCAAACATTTTCTCTCTTCATCCTTGATATATATGTTAATTTTCCATAGTGTTAATGATTTGCAAATAAGCTAAATTATTTTCCACTGTGAAAAGACTGCAAAAAAGCACGACATTTGCTTAGTAAAGATAGGCTATCTAAAAACAGCCTCGCTAAAAACAGGTTAATGCTTTAAATGATACAATTGAACAAGACATAATTAGGGCTAACTGTTTCCTTCCTCTCATTTTAGAAACACCATGAGACATTGGCACGGAGGTGAAGGGGGTGATTTAATCACTTTTATGTGGAATTTTTTTTTCCAGTGTGGTCATTAAGTTAGTTGTTCTTATATAAAATGGTGGCATGGAATAGACAAACCGAATTTCCTCACAGTCTGTAAACCCAGTTTGCAAAGTAGTTGTTTCACAACGGAAGAATTGTTTGTAATAATTAAATTACTGTTACTGAAGTTCTTATTTCTTCTTTGAAGATAATGTTTGTTTATTGGTCCATAAAGGATGGGAGGATAACATTAATTTTAAAATGGGTCTTTGGATAAGATTCAGGAGTTATAAATTTTCCCATGCCCAAATGAATGGTTGATAATTGTGTCATTCTCAGTTCTCTAGAGAAACTGAACCAGTAGGAGAAATATATATATGTTTCCAGTTCAAATACAAAGGCATGAAAACCTAAAAACCAGAGAGCCAATGGTATAAGTGTCAGTTCAAGTTTAAGTTCAAGGGCAGGAAAAAACCAATGTCACAATTTGAAGACCGTCAGGCAGAGAGAGCAAATTGTCCCTTACTCAGTCTTCTGTTCTTCTATTCAGGACTTCAACAGATTAGATGAGGCCACCACACGGCAGGGAGCACAATCTATTTTTTTACTCAGTCCACCAATTCAAATGTCAATCTATCCAGAAACACTCTGGGCGCTCTGTGGACCAGTCAAGTTGACTTATAAAATTGACTATAAAAATAACAATGTCTTTTCAATTTACTTCTATTAGGTATACATTTACAAGCACTGCAATGCCCCTGTTCTAGGTGCTAAAAAATAAAAAGAGACAAGACTAACACCTGGTCCTTTTGAGATGTTAACAAATTAATGGAGGAGACGTGCACACTTAGTTGACATAGTATTAGCATGAACATGGGGCTAAGTGTGATCAGAAGAGGGAGTGATTGGTTTAGAATGTGAAGACCGGAAAACAATGACAGAGAACATGCCATTTGGATTGGCCATTCATTGTGTGGATGTTAGAGATTTTTAAGCAAGGAAGGATGAGGAAACAGCATGAGAAAAAGCTTGTGGTTGTGCAGAACTCCATGGAAGGCCTATGTTTCTGGACTGCAAAGAGCACAACCAGTGTCTCACACTGAAAAGACAGGCCAAGGTCACGTCATGAAGGTTCCTCAAGGTCGTATTAAGGAATATGCTCTACTTTCCGATTTTGGTTACTTTGCAAGAATAATTTCTTTCTTATATTCTTGTGTTTGGAGCTTGGTCCTCATGTTCACAGCTGCCACCCATGAAGAGAGAAGGTGACACAACAAGAAGCTGAGTTACCACTCATATGGCTAATTAAAACCGGAACTTAATTCCCCAACTGCTGGTTTTATCTTTCCTTTATACTTGTTTTGTGCTGTTTCTCCAATAGGTTCATGGAAAGTGGACTCAACATTTAAATTCCACCTTTGTACTTGATTTCTGCCTTTTTGTTTGTTTATAGATTTTTATTATATACACGTAATTTGTTCTCATTAAAAATAATATTTATAAGTACAAGGTGGACAGCCTCTACTCTCTGAGCAATGTTTCTCTTTCCTTATAAGATAATGAATGATTTTAAATACAAATCCCTGTGATGTTTGAAACAGATACTTTGGGCATAATGATCAGCTGTGTCTTTATTTATCTCAAGTAAGGAACATAGTGCAATATCCAGCATACAAACATGGGTTGTATAAGCAAATGGAGAAAAACTACAACTTGAAAATAGCATATCAGAAAAAGAATCTTGCTTCACAACTGATGATTAATGATAGTGAATCTCATTATAATTAAAAGCAAGAAACTATAGCACTCTCCATGTTTCAGTGGGCAATGATATTGCAAGCTCACCAGTGTTTATCATGTTTACATCCTGGATAGCCTCAACCTTAACAACAGTCTGAGCATTGGAGACTCAAACTTTCAACCCACAGAACATAATATTCTCTCTGGTTACTATTGCTTTTTTTATGAAACATTTTTATAACTATCCACCTCCTTTCTTTTTCTGATTTAATTTAGTAAAAGGAAAGATGGAAAGGAAGGTATATATCACCAGTCTATAATTAATTCTTAGTTTTTTAGTAAACTATAAGTGTTTTATTCTTTTAGGAATAAGATTCTTCTAGTTAATAATGTATATTTTCTAAATTAGTTTTAAAAAATAAGTTTAACTTAATTGAAGAATGTATTTATGAATAAGTATGAATGCTTATGTTGATATGTATGTCAATTTGTAAAACTTCATTGTTGTTTCTTCTGGAATAGCTAAGCACTGTTGGAACATACACTGTGTGAAATAACTCAATAGACATGAGTTTAGTTCCTTGCTCTGGGCCCATAAATCATATGCAAACAGCTTATAACTTTATCATATACATTAGACATAACCATCATAAGGAGAATAGATTGAGTCCAGGGGAGATACTTCTCTCTTCTATTGTTTTTAAACATTGGTGTCTAACACATAAAAGCAGGCGTAAAATTGTTAAACCCATAAATAAGTTCTCACTACAAATCATTGACCTATAATGTCTGAAAAATTACCCATCCTGGTTGGAAGTTTTGTTTTATCTTTGAAGATAAAAAATGTATGATAAATTCCAAAAAGCTATATAAGAGATACTTTGAATAAATACTAAAAGTGATAAACAATATTTAACAGACAAACTGTGTACAAGTGATAATTTTGTTTTCTCTAATGATACTTTTAAAATTATAGAAGTGCATAAATTTGTTAATTTCCTCTTTGCACACTCTGGTTCTTTCTTTCACATCATTCACGACTGCTCACACTTCATACATATTTAGCCATATTATTGCTATATTTTAACATCACCAGAAATTACAAAAATTCTAATATTATAAATAAATAAAAACATTGAATACCAATCTTACTTTATAGGAAAGCATTTCCATAAAATTATTCCAATGAAAATTTAATGCTATTTATTGCAAATCCAATAAATGACTTTTGACAGGAGAAAAGTCATATGAAAGAAACAAAACATTTTGTTTATTTTAAATAGTCCACTTTTATTTTGGGTAATATTATTTCTAATATTCTCAAACTTAAATAAATTACCAAGGAAAATAATCCTTGATCTCTAAGAAGAGGATTGAAAAAGGTCTTACCACCACATTAACTTTATAACAGTATGATTAAAAATAGTTCATAATAAGTTTAAGCTACCTTCTTCAAAAATTTTTTTTTTTGGTTGGCTGGAATCATGGCTAAAAGGCTAAAATTACTTTTGCTATATTATTTAAGCACAATGTGGACTTCTAAGGTTAAAAAAAAACAGTCTGTGGAAAAGGAGTTTCACCTTCTTTGACCTGCTCCAGTGAGAGCACTAAGCCTTGGGAAAGGCAGTAGAACTATTACTTTTTTTTTTTTGTCCTCTTCAGCTTTTCCAGGGGCAAAGAAAGGAGCAGTCAAAATACAGAAGGTCACGCATGACAAGCAACTGCAAACCATTGTGCAAGGGAGTCTTTGGGATCTGAGATGATGGAATTAGATAAAGACAAAAGGATGCAGTGGGGAGAGGAAGAGCTTCTTTCAGTAAGACAGACCCTCCTGTTCTCCTCTGAAGTAAATGTTCTTGAGAGAATGAGGAGCAAATCGATATTTTTATGTTCAATATTCAGCTCAGAGTTGGCAAAAATGCTCTCTTATTTTTGAAGCACTAGTCACAGATGTTAGTGGAATTATTTTTGTTACTTAAACACAGCTTTGTGGAGGAATTTTGTGAATATAGGGTTTATAATTGTGTAGATACAAAATTTAACTTATGAGAATTGTCCGATTTGTACAACTGGTTTACTTTCCATTTTATTTAAATTCAATAGTTTGTTGTCATTTTCTGGTAAAGCGGTAAGGAAATAACAAAACACACTGTGCAATATAATTTAAGCCTTGAGAAGTAAATATACTTTGGATATTTAACTACAACTTTAGGAAAGTAAAAATGATGACAGCAGTAATTAATAATTTTGAGATGTGAACAAAAGCAATACAAATGATCCACAACCTTCATTTAAAAAAAAAAAGGAATCTATATAGTATACTTCATGAAGAAAGGGTCCAGAATAAGTCTCTTTCAGGAGCAAATGACTAGTAGAAAGATTTAGTTGGATAAGTAAGCACATGGCTAGGAAATTTTGAAAATTTCAACCTAAAACTTACCATTGTCAGGATTTCAAGGATTCATAAAATAAAGGGAATGTAGCCAAGTGGAAAAAGGACAAATACATAATTCATGAAGCAGCCCTTTCTGACATGCCCTGCTGCTTTTGGCTCCTAAAAATAGATCAGTTAAGAGCAATATGTAATAATTTCCTTCAAAAACGTGGTGAAGACATGTTTTATTTGAAAATGCTCTAAATTTTTGCAGTATACGCAATAGAGGAATCATTGGCCTATTTTAGAGGAAAACATGGGGGCGTTATGCAGATATATTTGAAATAACTTTTTTTTTTCCCTGTGGCCTTATTAGCATCTTGCTGGAAGGCATTGCATTCTGCTTTGCTTCACTGTGTTCTATGCAAATTATCAGGGTGGAAAGTGCCTTTACTAATAGATTTAAAGTACACTTGAGAGTGATGCCTTTTCTTGTAGACAGCATATTTGACATGGAATCTTCAACTGGGGCAAAGACATTTACCATCAATTTCAAATCCAGAGAATATTTAATCTAGTGACACATCAAATAACATAAGAAGCCATTGTAGAATGATACAGGATTTAAAAACTTGGCCTATATAAGTAAATTCATTATCATTCTTCTCAATTCTAGACTTCTATAATTGTGTTAAATTTGTAAAGTATAAAAATACAGAAGAATTAAATCTACAAAGACCTACTTCTTAAAATCAAAACATTATGTTTACAATTAATTGCTTAGACTTCTTTTCTTTACACCATTTAAATTACTCTTATTACATGAACTTAAAAATATAACATGCTGTTTGAAATTTTACCATTATTTTGAGGTTAAGCATAAAATATTCATCCCAGTTTGAATATGCATGTACAAATAATTGCATAAATGTGACTGAATTTTGAACAATTTATTATTTTGAAAGACGTAAAATAAATATACAATTAGAATGATTAAGTTTTACTTAACAGTGCTCGGTAAAAGTCTTCGATGGTATTAGTCCTATGAAACATTTTCATTTATGCTGTAAATTAGCATAATCTTATTAATTTTCATCTGTCTCCCAAGAAATGCCAGATTTACAAAAACATTCAAACCAAAAATTCATAGCCTATAGACTTCTAGTAGCCTACCTGTCAGTTCTGATTATTTTCAGTAATCCAGTTATTTCACTGACCCACTTTTTCAATGACTACTAACTTTTCTAGGCAAAAATCAAAGGTTTATTTTTTCTTGATGGTGGTTATTTTTCTTGCCTGAGATTATTAATAATTTAGTCAACAAACTTATAAATCTAACTTTTATTTCTGAAATACTTTTTGTATGTTAGTAATAAAATAATGAATTGTCTATATTTTTCTATTTGACGCATCATCCATATCTAATATATATATATATTCCATGTGTTTTCTATTCACTCTATATCTTTGAAAATAATAAAAATATGGATGAATGTATCAATCAAAATATCTTCAAGGGAATAAAAAATCTTGACCTAGTTTAAGGTATTGTTGGCACTTTCTAAGGAAAGATAATTAAATTAAAATTGGCTCCTATGAATGTAGTTTTACATCTTGAGAATTATGGGGCTTTATTTCTAATCCTCTTTGACATCATCTGCTGACTTCACTGAACTTAATTGTACAAAGTATTTTTAATCCAACTTATCATAGACACCCTCCCGCCACACACACCCCTAGCTATCTGCACTTGTCTCATTTGAACTGGCACAGATGTGACACTGTGAATTCACAGGGTTTCTTACCACTCACGCTGCTAGACTGGACACTGCCAGGGGCAAAAGACTCTCAGAACATTGCTCTGAAATGTTTCTGATATATTTGGAGTCCTATCAAGTTAACCACTGAGGAAAAAAAAATGAAGAAAAGCATCCTCATTTTATAACAGAGGTATATAATACTAATAGCTCTATTAATATACATTTAATGCATGTCAAAATGCTAACTAGGCTTTCAAATCCACTGGCATCATTGAAGTGATTATGGATAAATTCAGGCTTTCAATCTAATATGTTTACATCTATGGTCTTAATGCTTGTTTTTTAGTAAATTTTATAGAAATAGTATAACCTCCATTTCATACTAATAAGGACTCTACTTTCATAAGAGTTGTCTCCTGTCCTTCATGAATATCTGTAATGCATGATGGTAAAAGGAGAAAGCTATAATTGGTAAATAGGTCAATAAGAGCACAGTTCAGAAGACAGCCGTATCATGCTGTCATTTGCTCTCATCCCTCCCATAATGAGGATTTTTGCATTATAGGTTAAAAGTTGCTTCTGTGAAAAGCAATATTTGAATCATCTACAAAGCTGTTGGACCAGGATGACAGAGTTCTTAACAAGAAAGGATAGAGCAAGTACTAGCCAACCCCAATGTGTCTATTATAATAAAATTCAAAAGAAAGAGCTAATCTGAGCAAAGGACATGAAATAGGGAGCACATACATATGAGAGGAAAATATGCGAGGGATGATCATGAAATGATTCATGACCTTAAAATGATTGTGGTGCCATGAGAGAGAGAAATTAGCTTTCAGTTTCACAGTCAAACTAAATAATTAACTGTCTCCTAATTTGCACTTTTTGGGGTTCTCTAGTTTACAATAACTGACATAGCTGGCAATAGAGAGAATTCTTCTACATTAATTGTTCTTTTAGAGAGAGAGAAAATTTAAAAAGCAATTGTAAGATATTAAAAATTCATTTACCATTATCTAGTGGGTCCTTAGTATTTATTAGATTCAGTTAGATGAATTAGATGCATCTGGACTCAATTTACCTGATCTAAACTTAAAAGAACAATTTTGCAACGTAACTTGTATAGGGAAAAAGAAAATCTGATATAAGCCAACATTGAAACCAACCACAATAAAGATCTTCGATTTTGAGTCCTGAAAGACTAGCACTTCTTTCACATCAAATCATGGAAATTTATTAGGTTAAAGCAGTAAGAAGGGATCCCCTTTGTATGGAATCACCATAGTAAAACAAACAAAAAGAGACTGTGGACTTGTTTGTTTTATAAAGCAAGCTTTGTTCATACTGCTGTCAAATATTTGGAGGCAGAGCCTTTTTGCTGCTAAAGGGAAAAAATATAAGCATTTTCCTTTACCATATACAAGGTGTTACATACTGTCAGAAAAGGTCAATCATTTCCTCCATTACCTTTTTCTTTTCTGTAAGTCTTCCCCTGTGTGACCATGAAATATCATAATTGTAATAGAATTAGGAGTTTATGTCAGCTCTAGTCTGCCAAATAAGATGCACAAATACAAACTAAGCTAACCTTAAAATAACATTTTCAATTTTGAATGTGTTTTCATTCTTTTCCTTGAAATTAAATGATTTCCTTTATAGCTAAGAAAATTTTTGTTTGCTAATCATTCCTGGGCATCAGTTTTTTCAGGTCTAATAAAGCAGAATGTTTTCTAGGTTATGTGGTTTCATATGTATCAATTTTAACCTAGCCAAATCCAAAATATATCTAGCCAGAAAGATCATCTCATCTCTGTAACAAACCCTCATTAAGTATTTGATTTATAAAAACGCATATTTATTTATTTTACATATGTATTTTTAAAGTTAAAAATCTATACCTAAATCACTTATTATCCAAACAGTGTTATACATACAGTGTTAAGTTTAAATTAAACATTACTTTTAAAATTTGTTAATTCGGGAGAAAGGTGGTCTTGTTCTACATTGGGAAAGGATCCTAATCTAAGACTAGCTATGTTATCCTTCATTCTGATAACCAATGTGTGTCAGAATTATGGAAGATTTTCTTTCTAAAAGTTTGTAAAATAGAATAATACAGTGTGAACAAATGTGCCAGACCTGATTTTCTTAACTTCTGCATTGTATGACAGCCTATGGAGTTATGAAAAATGTCTTATGTCATTGCTATAACTTTGTTCTAATTAAATCCACATGATCTTCAATTTTCTAAGTTTAATTAAAGTAATACATGCATTTAATTTAAGAGAGTCGAATTGTTCTGAAAGGTTCATAATGAAAAGTAGTTGTCCCTACTCTCTGAGCCCCAAACATTCCCAGCCCCAGATGCAACTACTTTTGGAGGATCTTTACTATTACCTCCATATTTATTGTTAGTTTTTGACATCATGCGTGGATTTCCTATAACTGTAAGATTAAATTTTACATTCTTATCCATATTCTATA
>NW_012148930.1:1487948-1488882 GCF_000956105.1 Propithecus coquereli
GTTGAAGGCTGTCTTCAAAAGCCTGCTGACTTCCCACTGCAGATTCATCTCATAAATGAAATTATTTAAAAAGCTAAAAAATATGTATACCTGGGTATGCATGTTGACTGATGGGCTAGCTTTTTTCGGGTGGCTTCCCAAAGTCAAGATCTGAGTTCTTTCTTTAGGGCTATTCCTGTGCTCCAGAGATTTCTCTCATCTTCTGTATTGGGGCTACCATCCTGGTTGCTGATATTCTGGGAGCTGAGATTTTTGTACCTAGAATAACTTTGTCTCCTCTCCACCTCATTCTTTGCCTCTCAGAAAAAATTCTTGCTTATTTGTGAAATCCTTTACTTATTCTGGATGATAAAATGCAATATCTAATAAGTGTTAAATATTTATGTACAGTTAAGTGTTAAGAAACATGTAGCACTGTACATGATGAAAACATGGAGATGGAATTACTTGGAAGTATACATAGTTTGTATTTGAAGGGAAGAGGGTAGGGGGAAAAGTTTGAATTTAATTAACTGTTTGTATTAGTGGAAATAGCCAGTGGAGTTGGATAGGTAGATGGTACCAGAATATAGAAGGTCTTCGATGCCAGGATAATGAATACATGTTTTTATGATAAGCATGCATATACACATACATGCACATGTTGGTGTACTTGTATTATCAAAGTTTGGTCTTCAGGGGACATAAAGAAAATGGCTCTTTTGAAATAAAACAAAATATATTACATAAATGTAGAGCACAGCTTGATTCAGAGCCTCTAAGAAGATACAAAAAAAAAAAAATACATTTACACAATACAAATCACACACACAGTAGATACATTGTGTATGTGTGCTCATATCTACATTGTGTAAAATAAATATTACACTGCAGAAAAGGGAAAAGTAATGCCTCAATACATTTAACTATATTAGTATTTTTTGTAAAAAATAAA
>NW_012148930.1:1499222-1500208 GCF_000956105.1 Propithecus coquereli
CTGTGTATAATAATAACATGTAAAACATATGCAATATATACTTTTAAAAAAATCTCTGCAGTGCCAAATACAGTGTCTAAGACATGATAGGTACTGAAAGTTTTCCTTTTCAAACTGTATTATCCAGTGTGCCTTGTGCCAGTCAAAGTATGTTGATCACTGGTATCTGTATTTCAACTATTAAAGGAAAGGAACAGAAATGAAAAAAAGAAATGAACCATAAACCACAGTAAACTACCTTCTTTTTTCTACTTCTACTCATCAAATGCGAACTGATGTGAAGCCACTAGGCAAGTAGCCAGATGCCCACCTACTAGGCTCTTGCACTGGCTTGTATAAAATCAATTCAATATTTAAAAAATACAGAACGCTGAGATAGTGAAGAAACGTGTAAATAACTCCAAAAATAATTAGAATAAATATGGTTTTATTTGGAAATTACAAAATAATAGCATCAGATATTTTAATAGAAAAATGTCCAATGAACATCTTTTCTGTCATTATGTGTCATTATGGCTGTATTGATTAAAGTGGCCCAATAAACAGAAGCAGATAATAAAGTGACTTTTAGCTTTACTAGTAACTCGGGTCATTTGGGATGAGGAATTACAATTAGTTTATTTAGACGATGATATCAAATTGTGAAGAATTCAGCAAAAAGTTTATTTAGTTTCTTACATAAGTCAGGCATGATGTTGGTATTTAGGCTGGCAAGAAACACAATATGCAAATCTTACTCTTAGGAAACACATGAAGAAACAGGAACACAGATGTATTTGGGGTAAAAAATCATGTTTACTGAGCACCTTATTTTTTGCTTGATTTTATCACCTATGAGACTAGATACTTATTTTTTCAGGGTAGAGACTGACTATTATAACTCTTTGTATTCCAAGTGTCTAGAAACCAGATTATGTGCATTCAGTAACAATGAAAAGTGAGTGAATGAACAAATATATACGTGAATAACACAGACTGAAGAAAAA
>NW_012148930.1:1500353-1504372 GCF_000956105.1 Propithecus coquereli
AGAGACTAATTTTCCCTCCTTCTTTTTTCCAAACTATTGCCTTCACCATTGAAATCCTATCTCCAAATGGTTCTTTTATGTTTCTATTTAATTTTATTTTTATTAAGCACTATATAACACACTGTATGCTACATAATGTACTATATAACCTGCTAGCAGGGGTAGATGACCATAATTGAGTTATTTTTTTTTTTTTTTTTTACCAATCAGGAAAATGCTTCTTTCCATAATCAATGTTCTCTAAACCCTTTAATATATAGTAACGATTAACTCCAGAGAATGTGCCTCTTTCTTTCCATCAAACTTTCGCTGATAGGAGTAATGGGCAACCCTTTTCTCCTTGCCACCATTAGTGAACTTGTGGGTACACGCAGTGGCCACTCTGGGATGACCAAGCACGTGCCCACGATGGCAGTTCCAGGGAGAATCTCAAACCATATCTCAGCACAGTTACCTCAAAATGATTCTTTAACATATAGAGGATAAATTACAAATTACCTATTTTGTATTGAACCATCTCTGGAGTCTGTTCTTAATATATCTTTATGTGCATAATAATCTCTAGTATCTTACATATATTATAAGCTCCACTCATCCTGGTCTATTTATGGCCTTCTCAACCACACATCCCTTCTCATTACGTCCCTTCATCATAAACTGTTCTTCCTTTCTTCCTTCATCATTATAAAACCCCTACCAGTTTTTCAAAGCCCAGTTAATACCCTGCGTCTCCAAGAAATTGCTAAATATACAGTAATATTTTCCAACAGAGCCCATCTGGAGTTCATTTTTTACATATTTGTACTCTTTGGTTGTTAGTTAACTTGCAAGATAGTCATGATTATCTTCCAAGCATATATTAAAAGCTCATTGTGGACAGAATTTATGTATTTAGCTTTCCTAACCCAAGAATACCTTCTTTATTAGTTAAGGATGTGGGAGCTGATGAAAAAGATACACCCTAAAATCTTAGAGACTTCACATAATATGAGCTTATTTCTTACTTACAAACGTCTCAGGCAGGGATTGTGATTATAGGCACCTTTCCTGCAAATCACAAATGGAAGCCCGTACCTTCCACTTGTGGCTCTGTCATCCTCCACACCTACCTTCCAAAATCACCCTGTCATATAAAAGCGAGCTGGACGGGGTTTTACTGTAATTCGCTGTTCATATTCTGTCAGCTAGTCTCAGCTTCCTAACTGCAAGGGAAGCTGAGAAGTGGAATCTAGCTGTGTGTCTTGTAGGAAGGAAACTGCGATCAGTTTGCATTTCTGCCACATCTCCTGTGGTACGATTGCACCTTTGTCTTAAGTCTCACACTTTCTTTCAGAACTTGCTTTGGTGTTTCAATTTTTGGAGTTAAGGAAAAAGCTCAGGCCTCTGTGTGCCTATGAATTATTGTAATCTCTGATCTCAGTTCAGGTCAACAGGGGGATAGAGGAACCCAGCTGAGAGGTAAAGGTATGTCAACTTGTAGGCACATCATGGCAGCAAGAGGTCAGGAAGAGTAATGTCCCAAAGTCCTGCCCTACATATATCTTGTTCCTTTTATAAGAAGCAGATGCCAGTCTCCCAGATAAAGTTGGCTTTGAAGGAGAATGACAAGAAAAAGGTAAGGTCTCTGATCTCTCATGAAGTAATTCCTGCTTGTGTTCTTACAGGAATGATAGCCCTGCAAACTAAAACCATGGTCCTGCTGGCTTTCTGAGGAAGAGAAAAATAATCCTAACAACATGGAAGGGGCCAGTTCTTCCAATAATTTAGATTAGGTGCTTAGCATTTTCTTGTGTCTGTCTGTCTCATCCGGAGCCCCTTCCTTATTTTCTGAACCAGCACTCATGTACCCAATACTTTAGTTCTTTTTCAGTTCCATAAATATTTATTAAAAGCTAGGACTAGTTAGGCACTCTGAATATGAATATGAATACATAAATGTGGAGTTCAAAATTAGTAAACTACAGATTTATACACACACACACACACATACACAATGCTAGTCCACACATCTCCTAATTTTGTCCAATCTTTGTGACAAAGTTTCTCCTAGCCCCCATTTTGCCGTAATCCTGGCAGGAACTGCAGCTGTTTCTGTTAATCCAGCCTGGCCCTTTAATATCCCAATCCTGCCCAACCTTACCCAAGGAGATGGACTCACCGCCTCTTTCTCAGACTAAGGAAGCTACACAGGTATAGGTCTAACAGAGCATTTGCTTGAGATCAAACTCAATGAACATTAATTGCCTTTCCTCCTAATGTTCTCCACCAGAGTTACTCTCCTTAGAAGTCTGATTTGAGGATCTGGCATACCTACAGGTAAGATCATTCAGAATAAAAGTTTTTCAGAAAAGGATGCAACAGAAACAAAAGCAGGAGTCTATGCATAAGAACTGAGACTCAAGATATGGGCCAGGAAATCAGGCTCAACAGTTCACAACTCAGGAGTGAAACAACGAAGAAGCTTAGTTGCTAACACTGCAAGGTCTAAGTTCATCCTGCCGTGAGTTCGGCTTGATCTGTGAGCAAGTGCAGGGAGGAGCCTACAGGTGGGGGGAAATAGGTCAACTCTGGGGAACGAGAGATAAAGAGTCCAGTATGAGAAATCTTGCCTAACACCACCAGCATTTCTGGCTGTGTCTTTCTTTACTTCTCCGAGGACGTGCTCTGTGCAGCCAAATTACACTGTCATTGATCCCCAGTGATGAGTAATAATTTTCCCTATCATGTCTGTAATTTCTGTGTGTTCTTGTATATTCTCTCTCATGCTCTTTTTCCTGCATTATACCCACATGCGGTTGCGGTGGTTTTAAACATGTCTCCAAATTCTTTGACATGTCTGCCACAAGATGTAGAGTCTAATTCTCTTTCCTCCAGCCTCGATGACACTTCTAACAGGTTGGATGTGGCAGAAGTGATGCTGTGTGACCTCCGACTCTAAATTAGAAAAAGTGACACAGCTTTTGCCTGGCTCTCAGGACACATTCTTTAGGATCCAGAGCCAACATGCTGGAGAGTTCACGGGAGAGGGCACAGAGAGAGAGAGAGAGATGCCCAAAGAGCCCAGCTATTGGGAGTCTCACCAGCCCCACCTGCCAGATGTGCGACTGACCCTTCAGATGGTCTCAGCCCCAGGCTTTGAGACGCTCTAGCTAAAGTCAAGCAGAGCGGAGATGCGCCGTTTCCTGTATGCTCTGAAAATCCTGGTCCAGAGAACCCTGGACTACAATATAGGGTTGTTTTATACCACTAAGTTTTGTAGTAATTTTTTATGCAGTCATAGTAACTGGGATAGATTTTTTTACTAAAACTAGAATGCTACCATAACAAAACCTAAAATGTAGCTTTGGGAGCAGGAAGCAGCTGAATAAAGCTGGAAGGACCTTGAAGAAGGTGTTAGAGAAAGCTCGAAGGGCCATGAAGAGACCATTATCCAACTTTGATGACCATGAAAGAAGCTTCTAGGGCTTAAAGGAAAGTAAGGAAAATATTGTTGAAAGCTACCGGAAAGAGAATCTTTGCTACATAGTGGCAGAAAGTTTAGCAAAAATGCTGCTAAAGGTAAGCAAAAGGATAAACCTAATGAACTTTAGTTAGGAAATTTCTAAGCCAAGGGCTGAAGTTGCCACCTGGCTTCTTTTGCTACATGTCGTCAAATATGGGGGAAGAAAGATAAGCTAAAAGAAGAACTTTTAAATATGAAAGATCCAGGGCTTGCTGGGTTCTAGAGAATATAGTTTCATTGTTAGTCTCTTCGTTTTTCAAGTTAAAAAGCTTTAGAACAAGATCAAATCCCTGGTGGGGCTGTCAAATATTTTGTTAAGACCTCAGAAATATTTAAGGTTGTGTCTGTGTATAATAATAACATGTAAAACATATGCAATATATACTTTTAAAAAAATCTCTGCAGTGCCAAATACAGTGTCTAAGACATGATAGGTACTAAACGTTTTCCTTTTCAAACTGTATTATCCAGTGTGCCTTGTGCCAGTCAAAGTATGTTGATCACTGGTATCTGTATT
>NW_012148930.1:1511337-1512522 GCF_000956105.1 Propithecus coquereli
AATTTCCATGCCAAACCAGAACAATGTTAATTTCTATCCCTACAGTTTCAATTCAAATTCTTTTATAAGCACTTAAATGTTAAAAAAAAAAAATCCAATCGTACCTTCAACCTTGACAGTCAAACCAAGGGACTAAAACTTTTTTTTTTAAAGAGTTATTCACGTACTGGTATATTGTGAATCAGAGGCATAGTCAACTAAAAGTACCTTGGAGTTATATTCTTAAGAGCCTGAGACAAGGTTTATGTGATTTCCTGGATATGTCATTTACAGATCAATACTAAAACAATTGATTACCTTATAAATGGTCAAACTGAATTGGTCAAAAAGACATTTTAGTCATTAAGACAAAACTATCAGATGAGCTAGTCAACCCTGTATTGATGACTAAGTACTTAGCAGTGGTATTGTTCAAAATTACTGCTTTAGCTCCAAATTGATCCAATCCATGTTGCCCCAGAGCAATGTCTATTTGTAAACACAGATCAGTGAAGACCCAGTCTAGTTATAGTAGTTATCTACTTGAAAATCAGCATAGGAAGAAATACACATATGTGCTTAATAGATACTTTCTGATAATGAATGAAGACTTCTCAGTTTAATGACTAGGTTTTATTGCATTTCCGCTTATTCTGTCTATCAAAATATATGATTGTGTTCACATTCCCAAAGTAAAAATTTTCAAAAAATTATCGGTTTGGCAAATCAATAATGGTGTAACTAGCAATGGACTAGGTGATACAAATAATCAAAAATAAATAAGTCAATTATTGATAAAGAATAATAAACCAAAAATATTTCATGAAACTGAAGCACATTTCTCACAATTTAGCTATTTAAAGAGGAAAGCAAAAAATCCAACAGTTTTTGCTGTAATTCTTTCCTTCGTTTGGCATGTTAGGTCATTGACCTGTGTCAATTCAAGAGGAACATAATCTTTGCTATTTAAGGAAGAAAAATGGTTCATTGTTTGCAGCATCAGCACGCTACGGTTACCATTCATTACACCCTAAAAGCCAGGTAGGTGCTCACTGACCTGTGGCTGCAGTTATGCAGAGGAATGGTCTCCATCTAACATTGGGTTAGCACTTTTGCACGTAACAATATAAAGTGGCATCCAGAGCAATGTGGTTTTGGTATAGGTGGCCTTAGAGGAGATTCAGCAGAACCTGCCCTTAGGGATAA
>NW_012148930.1:1512572-1515156 GCF_000956105.1 Propithecus coquereli
ATCAGTTATCTATTGGGTAAGTCAGATTTACAACAGGTGTTACAATGTTTCTGGAATTCAGTGTGGACTGAAATCACCTATTGCTCTGCATTGACACAGGCAATAGTGCATTCTATAAAAAAACAAGGTAGATATTTTATATAGGTTTAACGCGTGAACCTTCTTTCCTTGTCCTGCCCAAGATGTTAACATTGATCACAAAATAATAATAATTAAAGTAAATTAAACTCTAATGGTGGAGTTTTACACATCATTTGGCTGGGGTTATAATTGGTTTTTATCTGTATGCACTTTCCAGTGTCCTTGAATACCATTGTGAAGGCACTCACATATGCCTTTGCAGGTCAAGCATCTCAACCTTACCACAATCGTAAGAGATTTATTTTTAATCACATCGTTTTTCCCCTTTTGAAATATCCCTTTTTCTGGATTATGTTCTTACTAGTAGCTAATAGAAGTTTAGTCAAGTGGCCAGTTTACTGAGACCATTCAAAAGTGATTTGTTTGCTAAAATCATCAAAACTCAAGATTTCTAGGTGACATATTACTACTGAAAAAAGCAAATTCTCAGTTATCTATCACAATCAGCCAGACAGAGGCAGATTTTCTCTAGCTGGCTAGAAGTAGATGAGAGGTGAGCGTGGGATGCTGGGAACAGGGTTGGAAGAAAAATTAATGTTATTTCTCCATTTTAGGATGAGTATATGTTTGACAATTCAGAATCATACAGTCTTGTGCATTGACTCATTGGGAAATATTTATTAAAGAGATAACTATGTGCCGGGTGCTGGGAATAAAATGGCAAGCGAGACAGTCAAGATCAGGACCGTGACAGGGCAAAAGGGATCAGATACAATGTATGACTCACTCTACAATGCCCTGGACAAGTAGATTTGTATTGATACTGCTGTCTCTGGTGTTTACTTATTCCTCTAATTATTAAAAAATATTCCTTTCTTATGTTGTTCTGAAATTTTTAAAGCTTCAAATCCTTATTCTTAGTTCAAACTCTGTGGCCAAATAAAATAAGCCCATCCCTTTTATACGGGGCAATTTGTCAAATTTAAAAAGATAGCTATCACTCATCTCCTGACTTCTCTTCCTCATGTCAGACACTCCCTTTGTCTTCATCCATTCCTCCAGTGACACAGTATCACATTCCTCGCCTTTTGGGGTAATCTTATTACTATACAGTGCAATTTTTCAGTGTCATTAATCAACTGTGGTGTTAGTAGAACCATCTACCAAACTTCAGATGCTGCACAACTAACACTAAATGAAAAATAAAATGAGGCCCTCCCTTATTAAGTCTGTCAAAGCCTGAGATCATATTACACTTTATTTTATTTATTTTATTTCTGAATGTTTTCTTTCTGTGTTGTTGTGAGGAGGAATGGTGGGAGCACACCACGCTATCGATCTTTTAAAACTCCAGGTTTTCCACATGACTTTCAGCTATGCCCCCATAGTCTTTCTACTGCTCATTTGTGGTCAGTGTTTAGACCCTCATTATAGTAGGGAAAAATCTGTAACTCCTACATTTTCTAATTCTTAATTTGGCTCATTGTTCTTTCCTGTGAAGACTGTTTTAATTTTGTAACTGACTGTCATCAACATGTCGAATACCTTTCCCAGCTTAATGTCAGCAATTGGCTTGATCAGTGTGCTATTTATATCGTCATCTAATCATTGATGAAATTCTCATACTGTCTCAGAGAAGTCTTGATCTCTATCATGAAGAATAAAAAAAGACATTGGTCAGAAGAAGTGAGAAAATCCCAGGAATACGTGATCCTCTGGTCACATACAGACACAAGCAGGAGGGCTTAAGGAGAGACATGGACCAGGACTGAAAGGTGCTCACATGTGTCAATGATGTGTAAGCATCAATGGGGTGATTATTTCAACGAGCATATTCTGAGACATTCAGAAACTGATTCAGTTAGTTTGGGCTGACGCATTGGAATTTATAATTTAACAAGATTCCCTAGCAATTCTGATGTGAGTAGGGGGTATCTGCCATGTTAAGAGTTGCTGATATAGTGAAAATGTCAGCAGCTTCAAAGACAAACGAATCGGTTGCATAGTCCAGCCCCACCATTTATAAATAAGACTTAGGAAAAGGAAATTAGTCTCTCTGAGCATCAGTTTCCTCATTTGAAAAATTAGGATTTCAAAACCTACTTCATAGTTTTAAATTAAGATTTAATCAATATAACGAACATAAACCACTGAGAACGTAATAGGTACTAATTAATGATTTTTTTTTTTCTCCTCTTACCATTCAAACTCAAGATGTAGTACTGTGGTTAGATTGATGGGCCAGCTACTTCTGGAAAAAACATTTGTGTTATTGATCATAAATTGCATGGTTGTATCAATAAGGCTGAATATAGAAGCAACTAAAAATGTGATCTCAGCTTAGAGTAAAAGGTACCTTATCATTATAATTATTTTTCTCATGGGATTTGAAGTCTTGAAGACAATACATTTAAAAACCGCTGAAGTCTGCAATACTGACATTAGACTGGGAAGATTGACCAGTTAGGGTGGTGTTAGAGTCTTATCTCTGAGAACACACAGG